>NC_028450.1:10963330-10981211 GCF_000263155.2 Setaria italica | reverse complement strand
GCGTGTACTATCATGGGCGGAATAAAGCTACTTGTGGAATTTCTGCAGACAGAGACTGCAATTTTACGCTTTGTCTGCATGATATAATTCTAACTTCACCTTGAAGGAAAAAATTGGAACAATGGGGGTTGTATGTTGACACCCACTTTGCCCAAGCAGATCAGGGAGAACATCTGTATAACATTTGGTTCACGCCAGGTACATGAAATATTAGCGTATTCGACCGCGTTCATTAGAACACACGCGGCACATCACTCTTTTGCCGAGTGTTAGATCCCAGGCACTCGGCAAAGACACGTTTTTCTTTTTTAAAGCAGGAGGAGAATACTGCTAGTGGGCCCGTGTACCCTTTTTGCCGAGTGCCTGCGATCTAACACTCGGCAAAAACTACCTTTACCGAGTGTTTTTTTATGCACTCGGTAAAATACACTAATATTTCATGTACCTTCTTGAACAACATGTTTTACAGATCTTTTCCTAATATACTTGGGCAAAATCGTGTCAACATCACTCAACAATGTTTAAATTATTTTTCTACTGATAATGTTCTATTATTTCATGCAGTTATAGCGAAAATTGCATTCATATCTACTAAAATTCTATAATTGCATTTAATCAGTAAAAAATAGTAAACGCATCCAAAAAATTTCCAAATTTTGACACGAACCAATCTGTGTTGCATGTTGCCTATGCAAAAAGATTTGAAGCCAAACGTTAACTCAAGTGTCACTTGGACTCCAAATCTTATTGTGTCCTCTCTAATTTCTATGAATCCTTCGAGGAGATGCGTCGGCTTCTAAGCATCATATGTCAGAAATTGGGCAAAACCTTCTCAATTTTTTACCACAGCCTCCACACATAATATCATGACATCTTGAGAAATCTTGTGATTTTCAGATTTCGTTTGCTTTTTTTAGAATTTAACCACCATTCAACCACACGTTCGTGGTCGTGTTTTTTAAAAACAATGTTGAAAATTTCTTTTCATTTCCTGGTTGAGAACTCAATCCGGACTCCATAATATGGATATAATTTTTCCACTGATTAAAAACCATCATTTCATGTACATGCAGTTAAAAACTGACATGAATAAAAAAATTCTTATTAATGCAATCATTTCATTAAAAATAGCAAACAGACCACAAAATATACCAACTTTTCTTATGGATTACAAAATCTCCTACGTGAGGAGTAGAAAAAGTGTGGAGGGCAGGGGATGATTTTTTTTTTGTTCGCCGAGTGCCACAATTTTACACTCGGTGAAGTAATATGTTTGCCGAGTGTCCAGGGCAAGGCACTCGGCGAACGGACACGTTTGCCGAGTGTCTTGTGTTGGCACTCGGCGACATTCTCGATTTGCCGAGTGTCGGAGGGCGGCCCTCGGCGAAGGGCCTCTTTGCCGAGTGTCGGAGTCCAACACTCGGCAAAGAACTAACGGCCGCCCCAGTCCGGTGACGGACGGCGCACGTGCGATGCACGCGCCGTTGATTTACCGAGTGTCGGACTTTTGCCGAGTGTCACTGAGAGGTTTGCCGAGTGTCGAATTTATGGCACTCGGCAAACGACCTCATTGCCGAGTGTAAAAATTTTGCCGAGTGCCGCGTTAAATACACTCGGCAAAAAGGCCCTTTGCCGAGTGCCCGAAGGAAAGCACTCGGCAAAAGTTTTACACTCGGCGAAGTTACTGTTTCCGGTAGTGCTAGCTTAAGTTATCTGAACCAAACGCGAGCCTATTATAATTGCTTTAAGCCTGTCTTGGGCTTGCCATGCATAACTTCTATCCAGGCTTGAGCTAGTTCAAGAACCAATCACTATCTTACTATATTTCTCATACTTGAAGCTTATAAGATGCATTTGGGGAATTCTAAAAAAATTTGGTACCATGATGATCTAATGGGGTTGACGATAAAACAGCTGTTGTAGTCCAGATAAGCATGAATGTAAAGACAGAGTAGAAAATACGACGTGTTAATGAGCAGGCGACTGAAATACAACCATGTTCATCGACCATCCAGCTTGCGTGGTACGTGACAAGAAGCTTGCATAGGGAATTGCAGGCCTTTGTCTTTGTGCCTCAACCTGTCAATATACAAAAAGCTCTTACAAATAATAAGTGCCGAACAAGTGTGCCCTATTATCACCTCCGAGGACTGGGGTCATTTGTCCTTCGGAAAGCGATCAGCGATCCAAAAGAAGCAAAAGATGGACACACAAGATGGAGAATACTATTATGCGGGACATTGAAGTCAAGTTCCCTCAATGTTCAAAGAACAACACTATGGGCTACGTATTCACTGAGCTCACATCTAACAATAAGATTACGCATTATTAATGCAATACATGAGCTAATTTATGTATTCTTGTGTGCTGTGTGCTTTAACTGACGCTAGTTCCCCTTCTATTTATTTGATAAAGGATTATAGTTAATCATGATGCCCCCCATGAAGCAACACATCCTTTTATTATTTGTCATGATCTCTCAAATGCGGGCATGGCGCAGCTGGCACATAATTCTCAATCACGACCAAATTAACCCAACATTGTGGAAAATCGACCAACAGAAGCATGCCAATTTTATTTGAGGCAACAGAGTAACACTTTTACTGACAAAGCCAACACTTTAGGCTTGTGTTTCAGTCGAAGTGTAAATCTGTAATTAGTACTGATCCTTGAGCTCATCAGTCTTCTGAGTTGGGTGGGTTACTGAGCGCTCTCACCATGCTCAGTAGATTCTCAAACGACGACCCGCCGGGGCCGGTCGCCGCCTCCGCCTCCTCCTTCCACTTGGCCGCGTTCCTCTGCATCTCCTCGCTCCCCATCACCTCCCTGACGTGCATGGCGACCTGCTCCCTCCTGACCTCGGCGTCCAGCCGGACGCCGACACCCCACACCTCGCAGGAGTACTTGCAGTTGGTGTACTGGTCCGAGAACCCCGGCCAGCACACCATCGGCACGCCGGCGGCCACGGTCTCGCACGTCGAGTTCCACCCGCTGTGCGTCAGGAAGCACCCCACGGCCGGGTGCCGCAGCACCTGCTCCTGCGGGCACCACGGGGTCACGCGGCACCTACCCGCCGTCTCGGCCGTGAACTCCGGCGGCAGCACGGCCATGCCGCCGCCGCCGCCGCGGAGAAGGTTGTCCCTGATGCACCATAGGATCACGTGGCCGCTCGCCGCGAGGCCCCACGCGAACTCGGCCAGCTGCTCCGGCGTCAGCACAGTGTGGCTGCCGAAGTTGACGTACACGACGGAGCGCGGCTCCTGCGTGTCCAGCCACGCCAGGCACTCGGTGTCCTGCTTCCACAGGCTTAGCCCGGTCGATTCGCCATCGTCTTCACCGGCGGCGGCAGTGGCACCACGCCGGAGCATGGAGCCTAGAGGCCCGATGGTGTAGATGCGCGGGTACTCGGCTCGGAGCGCGGCGAGGACGTCGGCCTCGAGGCCGTCGAAGGTGTTGAGGATGAGGGCGCCGGCCTGGGTGCACTTGTTGGCCTCTGATTCGTTGAAGCGGAGGCCGAAATCGTTCGGGTCGGTGGTGCGGAGGAAGCTGGAGAAGTCACCGAGGCGGATCGGCGGCATGCCGGGGATCCAGTCGATGACCGTCTTCTCGAGGTAGCCGTTCGTCAAGAAGCTCTGATCTACATGCCGGGATTGATGGATCGAGTATGTTCATGTTACCATGTTCGTGAAAGTGTGAAAGATTTTTGGGTGATGCGTTGCTTACCCTTGAGTGGCACGTATCCTCGTTCCTCGAGCTCCCGGAGCCTCATGTGGGTCATCAGCGCGGCGGCGCTTCCAGTCCAGAACGCCAGGGTCGGGATCCCGAGCTCCCGCGCCACGCCCAGCGCGAAGCTCATCAGCATCGTGGGCAGCACGCACGAGACCGGCGGCACGCCGGGCGTGCCGTTGAGCCGCGCGATGAGGTCCCTAAGCGGCGCCGCGCAGCGCGTGCTCATGGACACGGACAGGCCGCGGCCGTAGTCCTGCTTGCCGCGGTCGGCCTCGGACAGGCCGTCGGGGATCGCCTCGAAGCGGAAGCCCTCGCGCCCCCGCACGGCGCCGGCGCCCTCGGTGTCCTGCACGCGGCGGTGGTTGTGCTCGGTGTTGACGAAGGTGATGTAGACGCCGTGGCGGTGGAGCAGTTTGGCGAGCTGCAGCGCCGGGTTGATGTTGCCGGAGCCCGGGTAGGGCACCACCACGGCGTGCGCCCTCGCCATTCTCGATCCACGACCCTCACGCTCACCGTATCGCTTATCCTTATCTAGCGGGGGATCTTGCAGTTGCACGCTTGATGACAAAGTACACCTCGATAGGATCGAGTCTTATCTTGCAAAGGATATAAAAATCAGAGCAGATGGCAGGGCATGACGCCGAATGATGAATGAAGTCTGATGAGAAAAAGGCCGTTCACGGTGCAGACAAGAGCGCTTACGCCATCGAAAGATGCTCTTGGGCCAACTTTTCTTTTGCCGGCTGCCGCTAGAGTCACAACCTCCACTGACTGCACACCTACTGAGCGCTGAGCTTTTTTTATTATGGCAAAATCCGTGATATTTTATTGAAGCCTAAATGGTGAATAGTACTTCAATATAGTGTGGTATATTAGAGCCAGAGATGTCAAATAAAGGGCAAATTGCCTCAGCAGCACTGCTAACATACCACTTCCCCGGCCGGCATGGATTGCGCAACCCATTTCGCTCAAACTACAACCCTATTAACATCTTAATGCCATCAAACGGACCATGGTAATCTATGGGCAATCGGCGTGGGTGTACTTAAAAACATCATCTCTCTAATTGCTCATTTGAAAGCATCAACTTGAAAATAGATCACGGCGAAGACAAGCATTCTAAACAAATGTTATACTCCCACATTCGGTGGCACAACACATGAAGGGCAGGTGAAGTTGAGGAAGCGTTGCAAATATCTAACACGGCGGTTAATTTCCTCACCGATCAGTCAAGCTTGTTGTGCTGCACATGAGAGCCGAGATGGTTTTAGCGATGCGTCAGTAACCGGACGATGCCATCGACGATCTTTCGCCATATATATGTTGGGACCAAGGCGAATGCAACATGGCAACCCATCTCATGTCAGTGTCATCGATTCTCCTCTTTCTCAGCTATCTTCTATGTCTCACACTCTTGGTCTTTCTCTTACATTGATGATAAGAAAAAGGTCACATTTGCTTAGGGCTAGTGTATGCGGTGGTATTATGCAAAATTGATATTCAACTTTTTGCGCGCGGTCAACAAGAAACATATACTTTTTTCTTTGCCTTATTTTTATTCAACCTTTCCCAAAATTACCATTTTCCATAAACATTTGTTTTTAAACATTTTCACAACATTTCTGCCCAGGAAATTTTTGAGAAATGGTACGTGAAGCGGAACCTTCCTGAACTCAACAAAATAGAACACTGATTGTTACAGTAAACCCAGCCCCTATGGTTTGCCTTGCCCGTGTCGGAGAGTAAGAACCAACAAAATAGAACACTGAGTATTGAATTCTTATGAGTCCACTAGGGATTTAGTTGGGACATGGAGGTCCGGATTTTGGAATTTCAATCCGTGATTTTGGGCCCAAGGATTGGTAGCTTAGGAACAAATGGGGAAGGGGAAGAATGAAAATGACAAGTGCCGACTAAATTGCAAAATTAATGGTGACTTTTAAAAAAACACCAAAAACACGCTGTCTTCTTGGTGACCCTGGTGCACCAAGCCACCAACTTACCAAGTTGCTCCTTCCAAATGAGCAATGAGAGATAATGTAGCTAAGTGCATCCACCTACCAAGTTTGTGTTATAATTATGCATTTAAGTCTTTTTCATATAAGGCATATTTCATTTCGTAGGACGACTATTTGATGATTACTTTAATAATATTTTATTAAGTAGAAATCAAATTTTAATTGGTGTTGCAACCCTAGTTTGGGCCTTGTGATTGAGTAGAAATGATGTTGTCTTCCAATGATCGAAACCTAGCTAACTCGCTTTTGCAGGACGTATTCGATACGGAGTTGGTCACTGCTTTCCAAAGAGGAAGAGTAGAAACAACTCGAAGAAAGGATACCAAAGTTTGGAGATCACAAGCATGGAAGTCTTTAGTAAGGTTGGATGGAATCTCAGGAAGAGAATCAAAGACAGCTGTTTCGTTTTTAGTCTCTGTTCTCTTTTATTTGGAACTTTGTTTTGGTTCATTTGAGTTGTAAGCAGTCTAAGTGCTGTAGTGTCGGTTACTCGTCGGTCGTAAGCTCTGAAAACGTTGATTGCTGAGATTAGATTTATTTCCTTAATCTAAAAAAAGAATTTGGTTGATCGATGACTACAGTAGCCAATGTAGTAGCACCAACTGTAGACGGAAAGACGTCACAGTCTTGCTTAATACTATAGTTCCTTTGATTGGGATAAGGTGGAGTTTTCTACAAGCGCGCCAACTGCACCGTTAGTTCTTTACATTAATCTCCCAAATGGATTCAAATTGGATAGTCAAAAGCTACAATCGATAGGACGGCAGCAAATGTGAAGTCAATCCTGATGCCAACCATTTCATTTGATTACACTACAGGATTGCCAGGGGCACTCGGCAAAGCTGTGGCGGAACACCTCGGATTAACTTAACTAAAGCACGTTTAAGTCGCCTAACACGCGATTCACATGCTTTAATCAAGTTAACTCGCGATCCGTCAGATTTCATCCAATAAACTACTTTACAGGTCGGACCGAGTTAGCATAGCTCACACGAAGGTGAGTGGTTCCAGAGAATACAACAGATCAACCTCTTAAACAAGTACAAATTTTATTACAACACTGGTTCGAAAATCAGAGTTTTAACAAGGTTCAAAAGCAACGGAAAGATAAATCGCAGAAGCTAGCGCTAGGTCAAGTGTCCCTGATGAGACCGATCAGGACATCAGTGATCCCTTTCCTCGCCGTCCGATGAGGGAACCCACTCGACCGTCCACCCAGGAGGAAGCTGGGGCGGTCAAGTGCCAACAGCAGCACACTCGGAAGCTTCAACTTCACCTGAAAGAGATGCCACAGACAAGGCTGAGCTACTAAGCTCAACAAGACTTAATCGACCAGTGGGAAACTACTCTACTAACTTCTAGACATGTAAGGCTCTTTGGCTGAGGGGTCTGTTTTGCCAAAAGCGACTATAGTAGGTCCTTACTTTCATATTTTAGCTCCGATTCTAAGTTTGTTAACCCGTCTACATTGGCACTTATGCTAACAAACATAGTTTCCAAACAATATATAGAACAAGCATCAAGTTCGTGTCACCATCCTGTTTCATCTTTACTCAGTGTAGCATAGCGATCAAGTAGTCTCAAACTATGAGAGGCAGACGAATCGATTCGAGTTTCTTAACCATGCATGGCGAACCTAATCTCACGACATCCACGCACCACCGAGGGTCGCTTCCTGTGTCGGCCGTCCCCATCGATCCTCTGACCCATGTCGGGCCCACTTCTCTTGGTGCAATGTTCCACAGACCCGGCCTCTGCCGTTCTGTGACCACACTTGCCACCACATGCGGCCGCAGGGGAAAACTCCATTCCAGAGACAGTGGATCGGACCGCTCATGTCCAGGTTCAATCAGGTACTGGGCTTCCCTATCCCATACTAGGTATAAGATTGGTACTTTCAAACACTTGATCACGAACACTATCACATCTCGACCTTAGTCCAATTTCATGTAGACAGATGGGGCAATCCACCGACCACCAAAAGAGTTCACAAGGCCCTGCCCCGTCCACCGTCTTTATAGTTATAACCAGAAGGAAAACAAGCAACTCCTATAACTCGCGAGTGACAGAGAATCACTCGACTTTTACCAGGTCCTGTTAAGCATTGCAACTACTCGGACTTATCATACTAGTGTTCAGATCAAGGGAACTAAGTCATGCATCTACGGCTTCAAACAACTCCTATAACGTAAATGCACATACATACAAGTGAAGGCATGCGCAAGTTTAGAAAGATTGGGTTATGCTCTGGGGCTTGCCTTCGAGCGGGGCGGAGGCAAACTGATCTTTTGGGTGCTTTGCTTCAGCTCCTGCGGTCGGCGGCTCAGCTACCACTCCGTCTTCTAGCACCGGGTGCAGCTCGTACGTGCCGTCGGCGAGGTTTAGTTCTACACGAAAATGCAATGCAGGGGTTAAACACTTAGACGGTTAATTCAACAACACTTGCGAGCTTTAGCCCAAAAACTTGTAGCAAAACTACAAGAAAGGTGTGAAATTCCAACTTCAGTTGATAGAGAACAAGATTAAAGGGTCGGATTGGGAAAAACTTATGATCTGACCCTCAGACCTAAGGAATAACTATACCGGGGTCCTCAGACTTAACACAGAGAAGTCTCCAAAATTTTACACAGATACCCTTGGTCAAAAGAAAGGATACAGCCGAGCCCTCGGGCGAGGGGAAAAAGGGGTCGGGCGAGACGGAAAAGGGTCGGCAGCTTACCTTTGGGCCTACTGGTGAAGTTTTGGGGTCGGGAAAGAACAAACTCAGGCAGAAAGACTTAAGGCGCTAAGGTTTAGGCGGTGGCGAGGTCCGGCGGTGCTCCGGCAGCGGCGGTGCTCCTTGTCAACAACAAGCAAGCTCTAGCACCGTGCGGAGGAAAACAAGCGGCTGGTGGGTTGGGAAAAGCGGATATTGAGCGGAGAGGGGGAGTTCCTCAAGAGCTTATGCAGCAACACTTGAGTGCGAACAGAGGAAGGTGCGGCAAGGGCAGCGAGGGTGAAGGGAACTCCAGTAGAGGCTCTGGTACTCCCTTTTATAGCTGCACGGAAGAGAAGGAGTCTGGGCAGCGCGAGGATCAAGTCAAAGAGGATGGAATGCTCGGCCGTGGTGGCGATTGGTCGACACCTCCATTGGCTGGTAAAGCGGAGCTTTGGGGACAGGGTCTTCGGTCATTGGGCACTGGAGACAGAGTTTGTGCAGGCGCGGCTTTGCCGGAAGGAAGGATTAGCGATGGCGAGCGCGGGTCTGGTCGCGTTAAGCGGCGGATTGGGGGGGCGGTGGCTCGGCTAGCGTGCGGCAGGAAGGAAGGAAAGGGCACTGTAGGCGAGGGCGCTGCAGGTGAGGTGACAGGGCGAGCGGCGACGCTAGCAGGTGCAGACCAGAGGCTTTGCCGGGCACGCTACTGGCGAGGCGGAAAAAGGAGTTGTCACTGCCGGAGCCGTGGTTGGTGAAGGCGGTATCGTCGCGGGGCGCGCGCGTGGGCAGCGCAATTGAGGGGGCGACGGAAAAGCCGGAAGGCATTGGGACGCGGCCGAGGATCTGGTGACGAGATGTGTGCGGGAGGCGAGGCGGTCTGGCGCGGCAGCGGCCAATCCTTGGTCGCAGCGGCGACAGGGCGCCTGGCGCGGCCGGCGAGGTTGCGGGCGAGATGAGACGAGGCGGAAAGGGCTACACGGCGCTTCCGCCCGCGATTGGGGAGGAGGCGTGCTGATCCATCTTGTCGCGGCTGGCGATTGGGCGAGGCGGCGCTCGTCGGGGAGGCTGAGCCACGCGATGGAGAGGCTCTGAAACAGGACGCATGCTTGCTCTGGCGCGCCTGACCCGAGAGATCCGTGGGATCTGTTTCTGGGTCCATCCTCCGATCTCTGGTTCTCCCAAAGTTGGGAAGACACTAGTTTCGGGACTTAGAGAAAAGATGCTATTTGTTGGGTTTCAGTGGTCGGGCTGATAACTGGACTTTAGCGGATATGGCTCGAGAAAAGCTGAGTCAACCAGATTAGGGACTTGTCTTAAGATTAACTCGGCTGATAAAACCTAAATCATTACAAAAGCGTTTGCCGAGTGTAACACTCGGCAAACGACACTTGGCAAACGACACTCGGCGTAGAGTTTAATGGCAAAGAGTGGTTTGCCGAGTGTCAATTGTTAGGTACTTCGCGAAGACTTTGCCGAGTGCCCCAAAAACACTCGGCAAACTATTTTTGAGAAAAAAAAACATCCTGCTCCGCCGTCGCCACCACCACCGGCCGCCACCACCATATCCTGCTCCGCCAGCACCAAGCCGGCCTCCTCGCTGGCTCCACCTCCCATGCTGCTTGCACCACGCCAGCCACGCCCGCACCTCCACCAAGCACGCCACTGCCGCCCGCACCACGCTGCCGTGGCCGCCACCACGTGCCCCGCCATTGGCCTGCGCCACCGTCCCTTTCGCCCCTGGCCCACGCCGTCGTCCCCTCCGCCGCCTGGGGTGCGCTGTCACCGAGCCTTCTCCCTGGATCTCGCCGTTGGGGGAGGGAAGGAGGGAGGGGGCGGCCCCGACCGCCGGATCCGGGGAGGAGGGGTGGTGCGGCGGCCGGATCTGGCCGGATCCGGGGAAGATGGGCGGGGCGGGGTCGGGCCGGCAGTCGGAGAGGGAGGAGGGGCCGGGCGGTGCGGGAAAATTTCTTTGCCGAGTATCCTAGGTCTGGGCACTCGGCAAAAAAAAATTTTTAATTTTTTTTCTTCTTCTTCCTTTCCAAAAAAAAGATTTTATTTATTTTGCCGAGTGTCTTTATTTGGCACTCGGCAAACCCCCCCTTTGCTGAGTGTTTTTTTTACACTCGGCAAACCTCCTTTTGCCGAGTGTTTTCAGCGCAGCACTCGGCTAAGAACTTGTTCGCCGAGTGCCCGAGAGAATACACTCGGCAAATATAAAATACTCGGCAAATTTGAGATTTCCGGTAGTGTTACCTTGATAAGCCCTGGAGTACGCTGTCGCGGAGCGTGATGGATCGTGGATCGGGAATGGCGAGGCCGCACGCCGTGGTGGTGCCGTACCCGGGCGCCGGCAACATCAACCCAGCGTTACAGCTCGCCAAGCTGCTCCACCACCACGGCGTCTACATCACCTTCGTCAACACCGAACACAACCACCGCGTCATCCCACACGGCCTGTCCGAACATACCACACGCACACGTGCGCGGCGTCATACCGAGGGCGCCGGCGCCGTGCGCGGCCGCGACGGGTTCCGCTTCGAGGCCATCCCACACGGCCTGTCCGAGGCCGACCGCGGCAAGCAGGACTACGGGCAGAGCCTCTCCACGACCACGCGCTGCGCCGCGCCGCTGAGGGACCTCATCACGCGGCTCAACGGCACGCCCGGGGTGCCGCCAGTGACGTGCGTGATGCCCACGGGGCTGATGAGCTTCCCGCTGGGCGTGGCGCGGGATCTCGGGATCCCGACCATGGTGTTCTGGTCCGCCGGCGCGGCCTCGCTGATGGCGCACGGCACATGAGGATGCGGGACCTCCGGGAGAGAGGCTTCGTGCCACTCAAAGGTAAGCACCCAAATCTTGCTTCTGTAGTTCATCAGCCACAAACACTTGATTAACTCCGGCATACAGATGAGAGCTTCCTGACAAATGGCTACCTGACAAGACGATCGTCGACTGGATCCCCGGCGTGCCGCCGATCAGCCTCGGCGACATCTCGAGCTTCGTCCGAACCACCGACCCGGACGACTCTGAGCCCAGCAACTGCACCAAGGCCGGCGCCCTCATCCTGAACACCTTCGAGGAGCTTGACGCCGACGTCCTCGCAGCCCTCCGCTCTGAGTACACCCACGTCTATACCGTCGGCCCCCTGGGCTCGCTCCTCCGGCACGGCACCGCCGCTGACGGCGACTCTATCGACTCGACCGGCCTGAGCCTGTGGAAGCAGGACGCCGAGTGCCTGGCGTGGCTGGACACGCAGGAGCCGCGCTCCGTCGTGTACATCAACTTCGGCAGCCACACGGTGATGACGCCGGAGCAGCTGGCCGAGTTCGCGTGGGGCCTCGCGGCCAGCGGCCACCATTTTCTCTGGTCCATCAGGGACGACGTCATCCGCAGCGGCGGCCTGCCGCCGGCGTTCATGGCCGAGACGGCGGCACGTTGCCGCGTGACGGCGTGGTGCCCGCAGGAGAAGGTGCTGCGCCACCCGGCCGTGGGCTGCTTCCTGACGCCCAACGGGTGGAACTCGACGAGCGAGAGCATGGCCGCCGGCGTGCCGATGGTGTGCTGGCCGGGGTTCGCGGACCAAGTACACCAACTGCAAGTACGCCTGCGAGGTGTGGGGGTCGGCGTCCGCCTGGACGCGGAGGTAAGGAGGGAGCAGGTGACCATGCACGTCAGGGAGGCCATGGGAAGCGAGGAGATAAAGGCCAGCGCGGCGAGGTGGAAAGCGGAGGCGTTGGCGGCCATCTGCCCCGTCGGATCGTCGTATGAGAACCTGCTGAGCATGGTCAGAACTCTGTGCAGCTCATCACCCAACCCCGATGCCTGAAGAGCGCGGGCAGATTTCTAGTTTTCATCCTATGCTAATTTAAGACACAAGATGTGTTAATGTTGTCTGCAGTCTGCACTCTTGAACTCCAGTGATTCATGCGACCATGTTAGTGAAAGTGTGGATGATGCTGTACTCCTGCCGAAAATTAGCGCAATGTTTAAGTACTACCTCCGTTCCTTTTTAAATGACATTCCGACCAAGAAGTTTGGCCTGTTTCCGCTACAACACACAAGTCAGAAACAACAAACATTCACGAACGGAGGTAGTAATAACAAAACAGCACACAACATTTGGTTTGAGATTGTAACAATCTCACAATATACTCAAAGTCTCAAACCCACACTGCTGGATTCTGGAATAAGTATTGTTATCACATCAAACTACCCACGAACTAATCACTACTCAGTTGACTCTATCTACTTAGCCCCGGCCAAGAACAATTAAGGCAATTATACACTTTTTGACATTCAAATTCAACAATCTAAGCTACTACCAACATTCTAAGTTGCGAAACAGGTACCAGCTTTTGACCTCTCAGCTTTTATAATCCAGCTTCCCACGATCCATAATCCAAAGGCAGATTCAACAATCTGAAGGAGAAACTCATAGGCCATAGGCACATGCTTTTGACGACTCCTTTGTGTGGGTCGTGATGAGTGTGGTTTAGCCCGCTGGGTGCCACCTAGTAAAATGCATTGGAGCTAGGGCTCGAAATGGATCGATGATCCCGTCGTTCCCGATGAGTGACTGTACTTTCTTATCAGGATAAAAAGTACTTCATCCAAGTTTAGAATTAACAAACTATCTAGTATAGTTGTAGGAACGAATGAATAATCTAGTTGGTAAGGGAAGACTGCAACTGCAACCCAGATGGTCAAATACAGCAATTACAGCAATGAGCCAATGTTTTACACAGAGCATCTCTCGAATCTCGATCGCGCAAACGCTCTGGTCTCGGTACGTGATCCTCCTACTCAACCTTCCGGCGGCCACTTTATTATTCCGATTTGGCAAGACAATCAAGCCGCACCGAGAATGGCGAGGCCGCACGTCGTGGTGGTGCCGTACCCGGGCTCCGGCAACGTCAACCCGGCGCTGCAGCTCGCCAAGCTCCTGCACCGCCACGGCGCCTACGTCACCTTCGTCAACACCGAGCACAACCACCGCCGCGTGCAGGACACCGAGGGCGCCGGCGCCGTGCGCGGCCGCGAGGGCTTCCGCTTCGAGACCATCCCGGATGGTCTGTCGGAGGCGGACCGCGGCAAGCAGGACTACGGCACCGGCCTCGCCTTGTCGATCACCACTCGCTGCGCGGCGCCCTTCAGGGCCCTCGTAGAGAGGCTCAACGGCGACGAGCCCGGCGTGCCGCGTGTCACGTGCGTGCTGGCCACCATGCTGATGGGCTTCGCGATCGGCGTGGCGCGGGAGCTCCGGATCCCGACCATGGTGTTCTGGACCACCAGCGCCGCCTCGCTCATGGCCGACATGAGGCTCCGCGATCTCGAGGGGAGAGGCTATGTGCCACTCAAAGATGAGAGCTACTTGACCAACGGCTACGTCGAGACGACGGTCATCGACTGGATCCCCGGCATGCCGCCGATGAACCTCGGCGACCTGTCCAGCTTCCTCCGCACCACGGATCCGGATGACTTCTGTCTCCGGCTCATAGAGGCAGAGGCCAACAACTGTTCCAAGGCCGGCGCTCTCATCCTCAACACATTCGACAGCCTTGAGGCCGAGGTTCTCGCTGCGCTCCGTGCTGAGTACCCACGCATCTACACCATCGGCACCCTGGGCTCCCTGCTGCGACGTGGCGCCGCCGCCACCGACGACAACTCCACTGATTGCGACGATTCGCCCGGGCTGAGCCTGTGGAAGCAGGATGCCGAGTGCCTGGCGTGGCTGGACACGCAGGCGCCGCGCTCCGTCGTGTACGTCAACTTCGGCAGCCACACGGTCCTGTCGCCGGAGCAGCTGGCCGAGTTTGCGTGGGGCCTCGCGGCGAGCGGCCACACGTTCCTCTGGTCCATCAGGGACGACCTCGTCCGCGGCGGCGGCGGCGGCCTCGCTGCGCTGCCTCCGGCGTTCACTGCCGAGACGGCGGGGCGGTGCCGCGTGACGGCGTGGTGCCCGCAGGAGCAGGTGCTGCGGCACCCGGCCGTGGACGGCTTCCTGACCCACAGCGGGTGGAACTCGACGTGCGAGAGCGTGGCCGCCGGCGTGCCGATGGCGTGCTGGCCGGGGTTCGCCGACCAGTACACCAACTGCAGGTACGCATGCGAGGCATGGGGCATCGGCGTCCGGCTGGACGCGGAGGTCAGGAGGGAGCAGGTCGCTGAACGTGTCAGGGAGGTGATGGCGAGCGGGGAGATGCGGAGGAACGTGGCGAGGTGGAAGACGGAAGCGGCGGCGGCCACCAGCCCCGGCGGGTCGTCGTACGAGAACTTCCTGGCGATGGTGACAGCGCTCAGGAGCTCATCCAATTGCTCACAAGCCTGAAGAGCTTATCAGACTACGCTTCTTCGACTAGTCGAGAAGCAAGATGTGTTGATCTCAAAATCTGAAATATTAGCTTTCATGGTTTTCTGAACGAAATTAATACTATAGATTTCTGTGTCAATGAAGCGTCGAATTCGCTAAAATATTTCTTAGAATGCTGTGGGGACACATTTTACCATTTAGAAGAGGTTCGAAAACAACGGAGTTCTTTGATGTTTCGTAGATTCTTTCTATTATTGTTTGTTTATTTTCTATTCCGATCTCCATGAGAAGATAGCGTTACTGTTCATGATCACATACCTCTTCCATCCCTAAATACAAGACATCCTAACGTTCAGAATTTGTCCTTACTTACAAACTCTGAATACATAACAATATTTGGATGATTGCTCATTTAATTCTCCTCAGAATTGCTGAAATAAGGGTGGCTGATTGGTGAATTAGTTTCCTTATTATCTCATTAAAATATACAAACATCATAACTCCCCATGTATAACTTAGGGTACATGTGTCTTTTGACACTTCTACTAATCTGTCCTGAAAATCTCTATAATGCCTGTATTTCAAGACAATGGGAGGAAACCATAATTTCTAATTTTCATGAGAAGAAAGCGTTGACCTTTCATTCTCTCTCCTCTTAGATTTTCTGCCATGTCACCAATTAAATTAACTGCTGCATCACTATATTATTTAATGTGCACTAAATCCCAATGAAACTAGCACCAAGAATAGCCTCATAGGCATCAAGTGATTACTACACTACAAACATGACATCAAGTGATTACTACACTACAAACATGATTTCCAGGAGACATTATTGAACCGGTCCCATAGAGCGTTTCTGGCAAATATGAATCTCGTGTGCAATTTCTTCCTCTTGCTAGTTTCATTAAATTTTTAGAACACACAAGTGCTACTAACATAAATAATATGAGAGCATTGGTCTATCTGATGTTTGAGTTATTGACAGACTACTATTAAGATTTTAAATTACTAAATAAATTGGGCATTGCTTGAACAGTTGAATCAAAATGGAGGACATAATATCTATATAATATAATATTAAAGGGACGAGTGCTTCTTCCAACCATCATATTAATTTATAAAAAAATCCCTCTATTTTACTTGAATAAACCCCTAGTCCTATCACCCTCACCCATCTCTATTTTGCAAAAAAAAAAAAAATCATTCACCCTTGAATTAGATCATAGTTCTGTTGCCAGATAAAGTGACTAGGCACATCAACCAGCCCTAATGGCTGATGTATTTTGTGATGGCTTCTGGATTGGATCGGGAGGGAAGCCTAGCTAGGCATGCTTGAGAAAGAGTTGCTCGAGGTAGAGGAGGTTGCGGCAGCAGGGTATATGCTATTGAGCTGGACAACGCCGACCCTGATATGTATATCTGTTATAAAATATAATAAATTTATTGATTACTCCAATTTCTTTGACAATTGATTGTCTTATTTGTAACAATTGTTTATCATATTTTAATTATACACATGCCTATGGCACGTGCACCTCCATTAGTAGAAAACAAAGTTACGAAGAAATGGTCATTGATCCTTCGTTATGCAGCGTGAAATACTAATATTAACAATGAAGTGTGGTCATTGATACTAGAGTATCACCGCTATATATTGTGCATACCCGTGCGTTACTATCGGTGAAGTCTTTTGATTCAAATGAAGGGAATTTAGATACAAAGAAAATTCGAACATAATATATTTAAAGGAAAAATTTGAACATAATAATATATTCCGGTCCACAAGCATTACTTTTTTTTAAACGAACCGGCAGGAGAGCTACCAATTATATTAAACAGAAACAGACGACACTGTTTGATCAAGATAGCAGTGAGGACAAAAGGTACAATCACGGACGTCACATACAAGCTCGCTCAAGACTACAATCAAGCGGCCGGCAGGTGTAACAATTGAAAAGTTTATACGAAGCCCATCTTGATATAGTGTAAGACTGCTCAAAAACAAGTATCCTTCCTTTCTCCTCGGCTTCCAGCGACGGGATCGGACGGGCCATTCCATTTGATTAAGTCCACCGCAAGGTACGCACCAAGCCACCAATCAACGCCTAGCTAGCCGCATGGCGAGGTCGCACGTCGTGGTTGTGCCATACCCGGGCGCTGGCAACATCAACCCGGCGCCGCTGCAGCTCGCCAAGCTGTTCCATCGCCACGGCGCCTACGTCACCTTCTTCGTCAACACCGAGCACAACCACCGCCGCGTCCAGGACACCGAAGGCGCCGGCGCCGTGCGTGGCCAAGATGGGTTCCGCTTCGAGGCCTTCCCGGACGGCCTGTCCGACGCCGACCGTGGCAAAAAGCAGGACTACGGCCGCAGCGTCGCGCTGTCCACGAGCACGCGCTGCGCGGCGCCTTTCAGGGACCTGATCACGCGGCTCAACGCCACGCCGGGCGTGCCGCCGGTAACGTGCGTGTGCTGCCCACGATGCTGATGAGCTTCGCGGTGGGCGTGGCGAAGGAGCTCGGGATCCCGACCATGGTGTTCTGGACAGCCAGCGTGGCGTCGCTGATGACGCACATGAGGCTCCGGGAGCTGCAGGAAAGAGGATACGTGCCAATGAAGGGTAAGCAAAGCATCTGTAGTAGCCTTTTCACCAATACGAATATAGTAGTTGATAATCCTGATTCATCACCTGCAGATGAGAGCTTGTTGACGAACGGCTACCTCGAGAAGACGGTCATCGACTGGATCCCTGGCCTGCCGCCGATCTGCCTCGGCGACTTCTCCAGCTTCATCCGCACCACCGACCCAATCCGTCTCCAAACTACGGGAAACACACAATTAGATCCAAAAACACTCGGCAAAGGCTTTACCGAGTGTAACACTCGGCAAACAGCACACGACAAATTTTGTGTCGGCAAACACTACTTTGCCGAGTGTCAAAACTCGAGCACTCGGCAAACATTTTGCCGACGGTCAAAAAACACTCGGCGAAAAGATATACTCGGCGAAATGGGTGCTGACGGCGTCGGGGGTAACGGCGGGTTGCCGAGTGCTAGAAGCCCGCCACTCGGCAAACACCAGGTCTTTGCCGAGTGTTGGCACTCGGCAAACACTCCCTGTTTGCC
>NC_028450.1:10950468-10963230 GCF_000263155.2 Setaria italica | reverse complement strand
ACAGTCAGCAACAGGGGCACTTTGCCGAGTGCCTTGTCCCTGACACTCGGCAAACAAGGGCCCGTTGCCGAGTGCCGTGTCCATGACACTCGGCAAACAGGGTGCGCCTGGACCTGGGATATGCCCCTTTGACGAGTGTTAAAGCCAAAACACTCGGCAAAGGCTTCTTTTTGCCGAGTGTTACACTCGGCAAAGTGCCCAGAACCCCCCTTTTTGCCCGTTTTGTCACGTATAACGGATCCCTCTCAATTCACAATACACATCATCACAGGCATTTGTAATAAACAATCACATGCATAATTCACAACCACCATTAGAAACATTATTCATAAACATCACAGGCATAATTCAACATAAGCATGAAACAATCCATAAATCCAAGTTCAAATCACAATTTAGTTTCAACCAAGTTCACAACCAAGTCTAGTTCCGTGGAGGCCAAGGAGACCACTGCGACAAATCTTGATCTTCATTATTCGAAGCCGCCGATTGATTCTGCACATAGGATAGGACATTCTGAGCTAACATCTAAAGTTGTCAAAATTAAAGTATTGAATCTTAAGCACAATGTGTCAAGTGACTCACAGGAGTAGTCGTGGGTGGCTGAGGTGGAGGGAACAGCATCGGCGGTGGCGGAGGCAAAGACTGACCCATGCTCGAAGCAAAATTCTGCATGTACTGGAATATCTGCTCCATCCTAATCCGATTTTCTTCCTCCATCCTCCGCCGCATGTCCTCCATCTGCGCCGCCATCTCCTCTTGTTTCTTCCTTGCTTCTTCCACCTGGGCCTACAATATTTCATTGCAATGTTATAATGCAAAGCTAAAGTATAACAACAAACGAACGATGAATGGAAGAGAAAGAACCTGGAGAGCCTCCATTTGGAACGGTGCAGTGGTGGGTCATGGCCGTATCGCCGGGCTCGAGTCCGTGCTCGTAGCTCGGATCTGGGAGAGAGTGGGAGTAGAGGCCGTGTCGATTACGCCATCGCCAATCCAATATCGGCCATGCTTCTTGCCTCCTCCCACCCTCATCACGATTTCTCCATCAATGTCCTCGGAGCTCGGATCGAAGTCTGGCCCGTGAACCTCCCTAGCCATCTTTGTATAGTCGCTGACGCGACTGTGTATGCTAGGGTGGCTGTACGCCTCGGACGGGTCGTCTGGGTTGAAATCGATATCAGCCGTTGCCTTGCCCTTTTTGGAGAGGACCCATGCCTTGAGCTGGGAGCAAGGTCGGCCATCATGTGACGCCGACTGCGGCAAAAAATACAAAATGATTAGGAATTATGTAGAACTGAATGTTAGAATAAAGAATTGAAGTTGCGTACCTATTTTTCTCTATATTCCTTGATGGTGTGGTGCAGTCGGCATCTGCAAACGCCGCTGCCAGCAAGCAAGGTGGTTCTCCAACCACCCGGGCTCCAATCACACGTCGACCATCCTCTCCCAGCACTGCATATGCGCACGACACCACCACGGAGGCACCTACATCATCAAGCGTGTGACATATGAAAAAGAAATTGAGCCTAATTAATCTTAAATAGTAAGTATCAACATTGTGTACTTACCCTCATGAATTGGTCCTTGGTCAGGTTCATTGTTCTTGCCTCCTCTTTTCTAACCTTCATCTGTCTGTATTGAGCGTGGAATTCGATGATGGCCTGGATGCGCGCCTCGTAATGCATGTCCTTCACGAGCTTCTTGGCGGCTACATCACAGACGGCCTTCGCCTTGGCCTCGAATCCCTCCTGGCATCTATAGAAATCCTGCATATAGACGCGTATACAGTTATTATTTCAAGAATGTCGAATGTAGGTGATGTATTGAGCAATTTAGTGCGAGGAGTACTTACCCACAGCTCAGCCTTGACCTGCTCCGCTATGTTGGGGAATCTCCTCTGTTGACGATCAGGGATGTCGGGGGCGGCGACGTAGTGGTCCCACGTGTAGGCCGGCTGCTGCTGTCCGGCGTACACCACCAAGCCAGGGAAGTGAACCCTGCACAAAAGGCCAAGGATCCCGTTGGCCTTACGGTTGTGGTCACCCCCACTGAGCTTAATCCAACTCCTGCACAAGTAATTAATATAAATTAGTATTTTTCATAACTTTCAACATAAGAACATTATTAAGAATATTTAAAGTTACTTACTTGGTCCCAACCGGTTTAATCAGCGGGCGTAAATGCTCAGGTATCGGCCACTTCGGGAGGGATGAGGGACCTCGCAACCATATCTTGGACTGGGCATCCCCTGCCTCCCCATCCCCCTCCTGCTCCTGCTGCTCCTCCTCCTCCGCCTCCTCCTCCTCGTCATCCCCAGAGGCGTGTGCGGAAGGTACCTCCTCCTCCTCCTCCTCCTCCTCCACCTCAGGTTCAGGCGATGGGGGCCTCACCGCTTTACCCTTCCCTCGAGGCCTCTGGACCACCTCCTCCTCCTCCTCCTCAACCCTACGTCGAGGCCTGCCTCGACGTCTCCCTCGACCGCTTCCTGAACGTGACCCTGACCCTGAACCAATCCCTGACGCGGCCAGTCTCTCGCAAATCGACGTGAGCTTCCTCATACCGCCCACCATTGCTCAATGACCTACAATTAAAAAGAGTAAACTAGTCAGCATAGATAAACAAAACATAATTACAAAGATATGCAAATTATAATTAAATTATAACTAAATTAGTACGAATCATACATGTATTAGAAATAATCATCATGATCGGGATTAGCTGGATCAGAAGTCTCATCATCACTATCACGCGTGTCGATATAGTCAAGCCCATGCTCCGAAGGAGGAATGTCGTCATCACTATCATTAGCTAACTGTAATCGTTGAAGTAATTCTAAGTCCTTCACATTCTGAACCTCGTCTCCACCGTCCTCTGCAGCAACCCTCTCGTTGTCTACTTCCATTCCGATCGCTTCGGTTAAATCTATCACAAAACTCCCTTCGAGCCCATCTTCTTGGAATAACTCTCCTTCGTACGTGTCGGGGTCTATATTGTAATCTTCATTGTTTGGTACAGGTAGTTTACCGTGTGGCGATACCTTGTACACAACATCCCAACCCTTAAGACGGCTGTCAGTTTGGCACGGGTATGACAAATAATAAACTTGCGTGGCCTGTTGAGCCACAATATAGACATCGTCTCCTAGTAACCTGGATGACTGTCGAATTTCGACTAGCTCAAGATTAGGGGCCCGTCTCACGACAGATGGATCAAACCAATGGCATTTGAATATAACTGGATTAAGAGGTTTGCACCCATCAAAAGTGAGTTCGTATATTTCTTCAATTCTTCCGTAGTACTCGACCCCATCAGAGCCTGGCGTGAAAACTCCGGTATTTGTGGTTCTTCGATTGGGCCGACTCTGGTCGTGCCTTGTTGTGTGAAAACGATATCCGTTGACGTCATAACCGACAAATGACCTGACCCTATAGTCACAGCCATCGGCAACCTGTCTCAACTCGACATTTATAGACGCATCGGTTCGGCCCTGCAAGTTCAAACAGGGCAGTTCGTTATATTAATCGTATGTACGAGAATGTCCGAAGAAATAAAATTGTACCTTCTGTTTGAACCAAGAAATGAAATCGGGCATTCCATTTCCCGCACCCTCTTTGAGAAGAGTTTCAGCTTCGTGCGGGTACGGTTGCCTTGATTTACTCCAGAATTGACGATGAAATTGCCTGTACCAACGAGAAATATACGTTTAGGCAAGAGAATGGTGACTACTTCGAAACAAGTTTGTTGAGAACTTACATCATGTACGGCTCCACCTTAGATAGGTTGGTCAACACATACAACATGATAGAACGCCACTCTTCATGGTTTAGGGTCTTGCGGGTCGCACCACTTGCACTTCTGAGTTGCCCTCGGAAAATGCTAAGGCTCAATTCATCTTCGCTGGCATTGTAACGAGGAGGTGGATTATGCACTCTAGGAAGGTTGTCAGCGTAGTATTTTGATGTGAAGTTCGACACCTCCTCCAGAATGTATGCCTTTGCAATGGATGCTTCAATTTTGCACTTATGCTACGACATCTTTGGTAAAGTTCTTGATGTCTCGTCTGAATGGATGGTCAGGAGGGAGGAATTGTCGATGTTTGTCGAACGAAGAATATTTGCCACCTTTTGACAACCAAATGAACTTCAAAGATGCTTTACATACTGGGCATGGGAACTTCCCGTGAACACACCATCCACAGAAAATCCCATATGCCGGCAAGTCATGCAGTGAGTACTGGTACCAAACATGCATCTTGAAGTTTGTCTTTGTGGATCGGTCATATGTCCATACCCCTTCCTCCCAAGCACGGAGCAAATCATCAATCAGAGGCTCCATGTACACACTCATATTATTCCCCGGATGCTCTGGAATTATCAACGATAAGAATATATTATGTCGTTCAAAGAGGACGCTAGGGGGGAGATTCAGGGGGATAACGAAAATGGACCAACAGGTGTACGGGGCGGCCGCCATTCCATAAGGATTGAACCCATCAGTTGCCAACGCAACGCGTACGTTACGGGCCTCTAGAGCTTTTGCAAGATAAATCGCATCAAAGCTTTTCCAGGCTTCAGCATCGGATGGGTGTACCAGCTTCTCAGGATTATAGTGACAGCCGTTTTTGTGCCATGTCATCTGTTTCGCGGATTCTTCAGTCATGAAAAGGCGTTGGATCCTTGGTATGAAAGGAAGATACCGTAGAACCTTCACAGGAATTGCGAGCTGCTTTTTCTGACCGTCAGCACAGTCTACCTCTAGAAACCTAGACGATTCGCACTTCACACAGTATTTTGCTTCCGCATACTCTTTCCTAAATAAGATGCATCCCTTCGAGCAAGCATGTATATGCTCGTATGGCATCTTAAGTGCACGAAGGAGTTTCTGTGCCTCATACATGCTCTTTGGCAAGATGTGACCAACCGGGAGCAAGCTTCCAAAAACTGTCAACATAATATCAAACGCGTCTCGACTCAAAGTAAACTGAGACTTCACATCCATTAGGCATGCAATGACATCTAGTTGAGAAACCTTGGTATGGCCGTGAAGGGGTTGCTGTGCCGCAGACAACATTTCGTAATAAGCCTTAGCGGTAGCCTCTAGCTCCTCCTCCCTACGTGCTTCTTCGAAGTGTGCTTCATGATAGTCATTTAACATGTCTCCCACCCCGGCATCATCATCAAATTCCTCGATGCGTTGTCTCAAGACCTCCTCTCTCCCATGGTCAGATTCACCATGGTAGATCCACCTGGTGTAGTCTGACGTAAATCCGTTCTTCACCAAATTTTTGCCCATGTCTAGCTTGGTTTACCGACGCATGTTTCCACATTTGCTACACGGACACCAAGTCGATCGAGCTCCTTTGACACTTGCAAACGCCCTTTCCAAGAAAGCATTCGTCTTGTCAAACCATTCATTGGTCAACGTATTCTGACTAGTGCGACCCGTGTACATCCACTGACGATCCTCCATCCTCTACCATTTAAGCGAGTAATACAAAATTCACATTGCATATACACGTTCCTATATTGTCTACTAGGTAAAGATAGGTCCTAATCCCACCCGAGGATGTGTGAGCCTCTCCTGCAAGAAAAGAAACAGAGCACTGCTTAAGTCAAAATTTCGGCAGCAACTCCCCTGCATGGGGAGGTTTCCAAAACCTGCAACAAATTAAACGGCACGATAGCCGACAACCACATTCTCACCAAAGAGATGGCACGATGGCCAACAACCACAATCTCACCAAAGAGATGGCACGATGGCCGACAAATACATCCACACCAAAGAATTTTCACAAGCAAATAGACATCCTAGTTTTCTAATTTATGAAAAAAATCCTACCACCTCTCTAGACATCCTGCCACACCTCTATTATTTTCAACATTTTCTAATTTCTAATTTCATTCTTCTCTAATTTTTATTTTCTAATTTTCTAATTTCATGCCTCTAATTTCTAAAAAAAATCCTACCACATCCTACCACCTCTCTAGTCTTTTCAACATTTTCTAATTTCTAATTTCATACCTACTCTAATTTATAATTTGTAGCGGCATGGAAACTTACCGGAGGGGCGACGGCCACGGACAGGGGAGCCGGGGTGGCCGGGGGCGGCGCGGGGCGGCCGGGGCCGACCGGAGCGGGCGCTGGGGCCGGTGCGGGCGGGCGGCCAGGGGCGGCGCGGGGTGGCCGGGGCCGGCCGAAGCCAGCGCGGGGGCGGCGAGTCGGGCGCCCGGGGCCGGCGCAGGGGCCGGCCAGTGGCAGTGCGAGGGCGGCACCTTGTGGGGCGCCGCGCGCGGGGGCCGGGGGGCTAGCGGGTCAGCGGCCGGGGCCCGGGGGCCGGCGCTGGGGCGCGGGCGGGCGGCGCGTGCGTGTCCCTGTGCGTGTGCCTGTGTGTCCGCGTGTGGGACTAAGTCCGGGTTAATGGTCTAGCTTTGCCGAGTGCCCCATGATCTAGCACTCGGCAAAGCCTTTGCCGAGTGCTAGATCAGGTGCACTCGGCAAAATTTTTTTTTCGGATTTTGAACTGAGGCTTGGACTGAGGCTGACACACGGACCCGCGACGAGCTTTCCCGAGTGTCCGAGGGATGACACTCGGCAAACATGTTCTTTGCCGAGTGCCCCACCGTGACACTCAGCAAATCGGTACTGATATTTCATGTCCAAAGTAGTTTTAGTAATTAAAAGTATGTAAACTTTGCAAAAACCTAGTCAAATTCACTAAACATTGCGTATTTCATTTTTTAAGTAATATTATTCCATTATTTCATGGATTTATAGCTCATATTAAATTTATATCTATTAAATTCATATACTTGCAATTAATAAATAAAAATTACCAAACGGATCCGAAAAATTCCCAAAATTTGACATGAACCAATTTATGTTCTCTATGGCCTATAAAAATAAATTTGAACTCAATGACAAATTTAAGTATCGATTCGACTCAAAATCTTACCAGATCCTTCCAACTTCTACGAATCCTAGCATCATATGTCAAAATTTGTGCGAAACCTTTTTAAATTTTTTACCACAGCCTCTGCATATGAAATCATAGCATCTTGGAAAATCTCGTGATTTTCAAACTTCGTTTGTATTTTTGAGAATTAAAAAATCATTTGGCCACACGTTCGTAGTCGTGTTTCCTTAACAAAATATTCGAAATTTCTTTTCATTTTCCGGGTGAGACCTCAATTTGGACTCACTAACATGAATATGATTTTTCCACTTATATTATTCCATTATTCCAATCACCTGCATTTCAAATTTGACTTAAATCAACAAATTACTCTAAATGAAATTAATTGATTAAATATAGCAAACATGTCAATAAATAGTCCACCTTCTACCATGCAGTGCCAAATGTCATACATGTGGAGTATAAAAAGTTTGGAGGGTGGAGGAGGGAAAAAAATTTTAGTTTTGCCGAGTGTGTCAAAAAACACTCGGCAAACCTTCATGTTTGCCGAGTGTCCAATCACAACACTTGGCAAACACTAAAGTTTGCCGAGTGTCCCTCCTAGCACTCGGCATATTTGGAGCTTTGCCGAGTGTCCCCCGTCGACACTTGGCAAAGAACTAACGTCCGTCATGGGCTCCACCGGACGGCGCACGTGCAGGTCACGTGCTCAAGAGTTCGCCGAGTGTATTATATTTGCCGAGTGTCCCCATGAGTTTGCTGAGTGTTTTTTTATTTGGCACTCGGCAAATCATATTTTCGCCGAGTGTATTGTGTTTGCCGAGTTTTATAAGGAATACACTCGGCAAACGGGGCCTTCGCCGAGTGCCCGTATTATTGCACTCGGCGAAAAAATTAGACTCGGCAACTTTAGTGTTTCCCGTAGTGCCGCTTCTACGACGAGGAGTCCAACAAGTGCACCCAGGCCGGCGTGCTCATCCTGAACACCGTCGATGGCCTCGAGGCCGATGTCCTCGCCGCGCTCCGAGCCGAGTAGCCGCGCATCTACACCATCGGCCCCCTAGGCTCCATCCTTAACAAGAACCTCAACAGCGACAACTATTCGACCGGCCTCAGAGCCTTTGGAAGCAGGACACCGAGTGCTTGGCCTGGCTGGACAGAGGACACACAGGAGCGGCTCTCCGTCGTGTACTCCGTACTTCAACTTCGGCAGCCTCACAGTGGTGACGCCAGAGCAGCTGGCGAGTTCGCATGGGGCCTCGCGGTGAGCGGTCAACCATTCCTATGGTGCATCAGGGAGAATCTCGTCGGAGCAGGTTCTGCGGCACTCGGCCGTGGGGTGCTTCGTGATGCATTGCGGGTGGAACTCGACGACTGAGAGCATGGCCGGCGGCGTGCCGATGGTGTGCTAGCCGAGGGTCTCGGACCAGTACACCAACTGCATGTACTCCTGCGAGGTGTGGGACATCGGCCTCCGGCTGGACGACGAGCTTCTCGGACCACGGGGCTAATCCCAGTGGGAGTTTCATAGAGGTTTCATGTACATTAAATATGGTGACACATCAGCATATGTGATGATATGGCATGGTAGTTATGAAGTGAGAGAGGGAAGAAGTTTCATCAGGATGAAACTGTGTATACAGGGTTTCCAATACTATGAAACCTATTGAAACTTGCATTGGGAGCTATAGAGTTTCATTTCATCTAATCAGATCGAATCACATGCCTCACAATTAAATGTCATGGGCATCCTATGAAATAGTGAAATGAAACTGTGCAATGGGACTCCCTATTTCATTCATGAGAATACACCTCATGGGATGATGTGGCATCCTTGGAAACAGTACAATGAAACCTTCCACTGGGACAAGCCTTATGAAAATATGGTTCCAAAAAGTATTTGGACAACTGTTACAATTGCAAGATTCCTTTATGATATTTATCCAGAATTTATGGACTCGAAGTTCTTTTATTCTACCATTATTTTAGGATTCTTGACTCCATAAAGTCTACTATGAATCGTCTGTAGTTTTTAGTGTATCTTTGTTGTCTTATTCCAGAATTCTAACATTTTTTTTATCGAACTAGCGAATGATATGAAGGTTGACTGGTGTAATTTTAATGTCACTCTAATTTAACATGCAAACTATCGAAAAAATTGTAGCAAGGACAAAATTATATTTCTTTGACCTACAATTTATTTACCTTATGTTTATTGCAAAGACTAAATATTATAAACACATTTACACTATTTTTCTCCTACCTAATATTGATCAAGTTCTTTATCTAACATGAAGCATAGATAACAAGCAAGCTATCCATAAAATTCTAGCTCAAAAGTATGTATAAATAAAAAATCTCTCCATTCTCCCTCATTCTAAAAAACTCAATTTTCTCTATCTCTAAAGCATAAAACAAAGCATAATAACAATAAATGAAGGGAGGATGAAGTAGCTAACCTTTATAATATTTTGGACGAGTGAAATCCTCATAAAATTGAGGGAAAAAACCGGATAGCACCTCCGTAAGCTTGCTTGGTCGCTATGGAGAAGGAGCCCGAGCTCTCGGTCCGAGTGGCTCAGGCTCTGGGAGGAAGAAGCTGATTTTTATAGGGCGGGCATTTAGTCCCGGTTGGAACCAACCGGGACTAAATGTTTTGTCCCGGCTAAAAATACTAACTGGGACTAAATGGATGGTCTTTGGACCTGATTGGTGTTACCAGCAGGAACTAAATGCCCCACCAAATTTTCTCGTGGGATATGGCCGTTACAACCGAGACTAAAGGGACTTTTTAGTCTCGGATATTACCAACCACGACTAAAGAGCCTCCGTCGGTGGTGGCCGTTTGACCTAGAACTAAAACTCCTTTAATCCCGGGTTAAAAACGACCGAGACATATGTAGCTGGATAGAAGGTCATTTCTCTACCAGTGCTAAAGGGTGCAGGTTGCCATGCACGTCAGGAGCTGATGGGAAGTGAGGAGATGGCGGCCGAGTGGAAGGAGATGGCGGAGACGGCGAGCACCAGCCCTGGCGGCTCGTCGTGTGAGAACCTGCTGAGCATGGTGAGAGTGCTCAGGAGCCCACACAACCCAGATGCCTTGACGAGGTGAAGGATCAGTAGTTTGGGAGTTGGGACCTGAACTGAGACACAATGCAAAAGTGTTGATTAATTTACGACAATAAAACTGTGATTTTTAGCACCTTTTAGTTGGGCTGAAACACAATGCAAAAGTGTTGGTTCAAATCGATTCATTTTCCAAATTGTTGTATTTAGTTGTGAATTGTGATCCCGCGTTTGAGACTGAACCAGCCCCAGTGCTGTTGCGTATGACTTTCATGCTATATTCTTTTACGCATTTGGCCGTATGTGCGTGTCTCTTGTTCGGTCTCTAAGGCTTGTCATTTTTAACCGCTGAATAGTTACCGAATACCATGCTTGGAGGAATCCAACCACATGTACATGCATCATCGTTGTGAGCCCGATGCAAAGATGCTTAATTCCAGAGCTAACTTACCTCATGTGGACTATGACGTCAGTAACTATTGAACCTTGCCAAGGTCAAGGTAGGCTGTTTCCCTAGAAATTCTAGATTTCACACTCCAAAACTACGCCCCTTGTTTCAGATGTAAGTGCTCATTTAGTTTTATTCTGAGTAAAACCATCTTAAATTTGATCAACAAGAAAGTGCCAATATTTATGGCACCAAATAGATACACTATTTGGTATCATAAATGTTGGTACATTTTTATATAAAGTTGATCAAGTTTGACTTAGACGAGCTCTCTTTTTAGGATGAAGGGAGTAAATTACCTAGTCTTTCTTCGAACATTTGGAATCTGCACCTTTGCATAACCGTAGATACAGTCAAGACAAAGTGTGCATGAAAGATCAATGGATTGATTCCAAGAAATGGTGACATGCTCCATTTTCCATATCAATCGTTGCTGCTTTCTCCCTTATTTTTCATCTCTTTTTCCCTGCAAAGATGTAAAGAAATATAATGGCCTGATACTTGACCAAACACTGCCCATGTTTCCATTTCTTGCGGGCTTTATTCATTCAATCAACAGGGATGGAAGGAAAAACCAATTCGGTATTAGGAGGATCAAGTGATGTATACTCAGTGCAACCTAAACATACTCAGTGCCTCACGTGAGGGAGTTATTTTCAACTGTCAGAAAGGATTAGGTGTTGAGTTCGATAGATTCTATCTCTACCTGCAAAATGGCTACAAGATCCAGTGCCTCACGTGATATGGGATGATTCATGGAGAGGGAGGCGACTTCACTGTGCCGTCCATTCTGGGTTCGTGCGCTGATCTATGCTACATATATATTATACTAATTACATCTTGATCCTTCCAGGTTAAGTTTCTAATTTCGATCTTCCAAGGTTAACAACTTAAGATCAGATCTAGGAGTATATCACACTAGATCGCCCAAGGATTCTTCTGAAGCAAACTTAAATCTTGCTCGGTGAATTGTATTGGAGGTAAACCTGCTCACTGGGAAGCCGGTGCATAGATAGTTTCAGTTTTCTGATCTAGCCATGTCAGAAAATATCAATTGACTGGCACGATCCCTTAGGTTAGATGCTCTGTGCGCGCGGAGATCAGTGCGCGCTGCAAAATGTCAACGGAAATAGCAGATAAATTATCATGTAATGGAAGGCCATTGTTAAGTTAAGATTCCTTTTCTACGGTGATCGACGTGAACTCCTGGTGATTGTATTAAGCTGGGCAGCTGACACTGAATTAACAAAAGCAAGGCCGGTGAGAAGAGAGAAGATTCTGTAACTCGGTCGTATTGGATCGAGCAAACCCTAGCAAGCTATAGGTAAGTGCCAGCCACACTACTATAAATAGAGGTATCGCCCTGCCCATGCAACACAAGCCAGTAAGAAGAACCTCTCTTGGTAGCTAACTGCTGCCCTGCCTATAGGACAGCGATCTTACGCCATGAGATCGATAGTAGTTCTTCTCCTCCTCACCCTCCTCCTCACCGTCCACATAGCCCGAGCTGACGAGAAGCAGTCTGGGGACAAGGCGCATGGTTCTGACTCCAAGAAAGGTGATCAGGACTCCCAGGGAGGCGATGCAGGGAAAACCTCCAGCAAAGGTGACAAGAACGACCACGAAGGTGACGGCGGGCAAAGCTCCAACAAAGGTAACGGTGATAATGGGGTTGGGCCGGTGAAGAAACCACACTGCAAAAAGCCAGGCCATGGTCCGGACCCGCATGGTGATGGTCATGGACCTCCGAAGAACACCGACTGTGATGATGAGCAAGACTCGCCACCATCACCATCCGGTGGCTCAGCAGAGGCTCCGTCATATCCAGGTAATGACCACCCGTCACCACCTCCTCCAATGGCTCCAAGCTCGCCACCTCCTCCAGTGGCTCCAAGCTCACCACCCACATCATCAGAATCCAGTCCCCCGGCCACAACCCCAACCTATGGGCAACAGTCACCACCACCACCAATGTCTAGCCCACCAGCCACACCTCCAAGTGACAAAACTCCTCCACCGGCTTCAAGTCCCCTAGCTACACCTCCACAACAATCTCCTTCTCCACAACAATTTAGTCCTCCTGCCACACCTCCAACAAACAATTCACCTCCACCATCTTTAAGCCCACCTGCTACACCTCCAACCAATAGCCAACCACCACCACCGGTAGCTAATACCCCTACAACACCACCACAACAATCTAGTTCTCCTCCACCGTCTTCAAGTGTCCCTACTACATCTCCAACATATCCGGCGAATAACCAGCCACCTCCATCACCTTCTAGCCCGACTACCACTCCTCCACCCCAATTTTAGTCATGCTCGGATGGCT
>NC_028450.1:10917955-10945534 GCF_000263155.2 Setaria italica | reverse complement strand
AGGGGAGGGGAGAGGCCGGCCGCGGAGGGAGGGGCCCGCGGTGCGGATGGAGGGGGAGGGGAGGTCGGGTGCCAGGAGAGGCGCGGGGGGGGGGGGGGCCGGGGCGGGGGGGGGAAGGGGGGGGGGTTTTTTTGGGCCCGGCCCGGGGGGGGGCATTATTTTTGGCGGTTTTTTTTTCCTTTGCCAAGTGTCTGTAGCACAACACTCGGCAAAGCACCATTTTGCCGAGTGCCAAACAGGGAGCACTCGGCAAAGTTTTTTTTTCCCTTTTTCCCCGTTTTCTACAACTTTTCTTCTACATTTGTTTTGATAAACTCAACAATTCCTTATTAAATTCACTCAACAATATGTATTTGATTATTCTACTCATATTATTTCATTATTTTATGCAGTTATAGCTGCAATTCAATTTATATCAATTAAAATTCTATAATTGCACTTAATACATTAAAATTATCAAACAGTTCCAAAAAATTACCAAAATTTCACATGAAACAATATACGTTGTCTATGGCCTATACAAAATGTTTTGTAGTCAAATCTAAATTCGATCATCACTTTGACTCCAAATCTTGTTGAATCCTTCTCAATGGTACGATTCTTCTTGTGAGATGCTTCGGTTTGTAAACATTGTATGTGATAAAATGTGCGAAACTTTCTCATTTTTTTACCACAACCTCCACGTATGATACCATCACATCATGACAAATCTCATAATTTTCCAACTTCATTTGCCTTTTTTAGAATTTAAAAATCATTCGATCACATGTTTGTGGTTATGTTTCCTGAACAAGATGTTTGAAATTTCTTTTCATTTCATGGGTAAGGCGTCAAACTGGGATAAATAACATAAATATCATTTTTCTACTCATTTTATTCTATAATTTGAATCACTTGCAGTTCAAATTTGACTTATACCAAAATTTTCCTTGAAATACAATTAATTAAATAAATATAGCAAATAAATCCAAAAATATACTAAATTTCAACATGGAGTACCACATGTTGTATGTGGGGAGTAGAAAAAATTTCACGGTGAAAAGAGGAAAAAAATTATTTTTTTGCCGAGTGTCGAAAAAACACTCGGCAAACCCCCCTCTTTGCCGAGTGTCTTTTTTGACACTCAGCAAAGAGGGGGGGTTTGCCGAGTGTTTTTTATTTGACACTCGGCAAAGCCCCGATTTGCCGAGTGTTTTTTCTTTGCCGAGTGTTTTTGACTTGGCACTCGGCAAAGAGCTTGTTTGCTAAGTGCTCGAAAAAAAACACTTGGCAAAAAAGTACACTCGGCAACTTTTAGCTTTCCTGTAAATACACTCGGCAATTTTTAGCTTTCCCGCGGTGGAGTCAGGCAAAGCTGAAAATATGAGTATGCATGGGCCTTTAGTTTTCAACAAGCCTTATAGTTTTCTGTTGCCGATCACACTTACCACTAATATAGTAATGTGTTTGTGTTTAAGATAAGCAGCACGTTTGGTGCCTCTTGTGCATGGCGGCCCATAATTTGGCAACAGCCCACGTACAGCCTACTAGCATGTCATGGTGTTTAGCTAATGCACGAGGACGGGTTATGCGGCCATATACGCGTACACGTATCTGCCGGCCAGCATGTGTATATATACGCCTTCTTTCAGATAAGGTACACACGCGTACGCACTCTTGCTGAGCTACGAACTTACGCGTATCACCTTGTTCAAAAGCACAGAAGGTTCGCGAGTTCTTTAGAGGATAAAGCTCTCCTTTCAAATTTGAATTTGGCCGTCCCTCATCTGCGGGGTCAACCGCGAGAAGCGCTTGGCCAGCAACAGCAGCGCGGCGGCGCTCGACTCCCAGGCTCCATCCGCTGCCAACCCTAGACCTCGCCTATAAATGGCCAGCAGTCCGCCATTCGCAACACACACGTTCATTCTCACCACACCGTCACTCTGCCGCCGCCAAACACACAGCCATCTTCACGTACACACCACTGTCACCTACAGCACAACCACACATACACTCATCAACCCGCCGTCAACGAAGGACTGCCGCCGCGCGTTTCCGGAGGAGGTCGCCATGGCCGCGGCGACAGGTGAGCTCCATGGTATTTTACATGGTTGTTTGTTTTGCTGGGCCGGTCGTCACAAGTTTGATCTTCAGAAGACAACAGAAAAGAGCAGCCATGGAGTAGTGGGCAACGGTCGTCACAAGGTTAGATCAGTGATCTTCACAAGATTAGATTACCCGGTCGTCACAAGACTAGATGAAGGATAGTCATCACAAGAATAGATCAGTTGTCATCAGATTAGAGAGCAATCTTCACAAGATTAGATCAGCTATCGCCACAAGATTATAGCAGCGTTCTTCACAAGATTAGAATGCCAGAGTCCTTCGCAAGGCTAGAGTGATCTTGACGTGGTCTTCACAAGATTAAGGTGCAGTTGTAGAGATGAGTAATCAGTGGCAAATGAGAAGTGATGTCGTGGCAATCAGAGAAGAAAGGCAAACAGTGCCTTGAAGCGGTCGTCACAAGATAGTTCATGGTTAGTTAAATCTTTGGTGCAAATGAACAAATAAATCCCTCTGAGGTGGGCAGTCGTAGCTCTATCATTATATTCTTGAGTCAGAAAGACCTGCTATTGGTTTGCGTCGTGAGATACAGAACTTGAGCTATTGTGTTATCTCCAGTATTCGTATTCATCAATTGTCGCGCATGGCAATACGTCTGTTGTGAACTCATGATTATACCCCTTGCTGTGTTTAGAAGGATATTGTCATTGTTATCCCTCTCCGTGATCGACGAGGCCGGATAGGCACTTCGTTCTGACTGACATGGCAAGATACTTGTATCTTCGTGACCGACGAGGCCGAATGTTTCTATAGACTTCACAAGACTCTGTGATCGACAAGTCCGGACAGGGCTCGCCGCTGACCGACGAGGCTTTGGCATTCCATTTTATTTATTTTGTATTCATATATGTTGGAGATTACATTACTCAAGACTTGGAGATACGACCATCAATGCAGCTTAATCGGATATAGGTCTCATCTAGATCCATATATTTTTAAAGTGATCATTTAAATACATGATCTAATAAAGAGTAGCTGTGGAGGTCGACGGACATACACGGATCCACCCTTTGCCTATGTGGCGATGCCAACGTGGCAGGAAGATGCAAAAAGGACCCGGAGGATTGCTCGGGCGGGGTCTGGGCTGCTCCGGCGCGCAGGGTCTCGAACAGGCAATTGTGGTCGCGCGCGGCGCGCTCCACGGCATGCATCTCCGTGAGGAGCCCCGCCGTGGGCGCCGGGCCCGAGGAAGACCCCTTCTTTTCCCTCCGCCTCCACTCCTCGGCGATCCGTGGAGGGATTAATTCTTTCTTTGACCATGAGATCAATTCTGCTGATAATGGAGACCGGCTGGTGGAGCTTGGCACTAGGGAAAACTACAAATTCAACTCGATTCGACGAGGATCCATGACAAGGATCGTTCAAATGGAAGTACCAGAAGTGGATGAAGCTAGGGATGGAAGGAATCAAATCAGAACTTCACTATTTTCGTGGATTTGCCTGTGGAGCGGAGGGCGCTGGCCGCCGCTTCCTTACCATCCGCTAAGCTGCCGTGGACGGTACGGGTCACGACGAGCATAACGGCCGGGCGAGCAGCACGGCCGAATGCGCGGGAGGGCGGGCAACTGTGCTCGAGCTCATCGCCAGCCTCGTTGCCCAACCCGCGCCTGAGGTCATCTCTTGAAGGGGCCGACGGCGAGGACGGTGCGGAAGGCGCCGTCGGAGGAGAGGACGGCGTCGAGGAGCCTGGAGAGGAAGGGGAGGGAGAGGACGGGGGAGAAGGAGGCGGAGAGAGTCTGGAGGTGGTCGGCGACGTACGTGGGCCTGGAGCGCGTCGAGCGTGAGGAGCGCGATGAGGCCTGGGGGCCGCGCTCGCCGCTGTCGTGCGGCTCCCCGTGGACCGAAGACGAGAGAGTGAGAAATGAATGATTGTGGGGCTCTTTTTCAACTTGTTGCCACGCTGGCATCGCCACATCCGTGGACCTCCACCACGGCTCTTTATTTGATTATGGACTTAGATGAGATATCGGAAATAGTTTACGAACCTACACTGAAATTCACTCTTAATATAATGAAGAGTTCCCTATTTGTTTGTGTGTTCTTTAGTTATCTTTTGTATACAATTAGTATACCGGCATGCCCGCGCATTAGTAAATTTAAGCCAAAGACGACTCGTTTAGCGAGTGTTTCTCTCCGCGAAACATATCCATATCATGAACTTGCTTTATTCTAAAAAATATTGTATATATAATTACACACATGTACTATTTTCTAATAAAAATATCATCCATGTCAACTTAATTAAAACTATCATAAATATTAAACTAGTAAGTACTAAATATATAATTACACATGTAGTATTGCCTATTAAATAAATGAAAATATAAAAATTTTGGAAAAAAATGAAAAATAATTATTCCTCATCCATGTCAACTTGCTCTGTCCCACAAAATCTTGGAAAAAAATTGAAAATTATATCATGCATGTGTCAATATAGAAAAAATCAAATCTTCTTCTCTCTCCTCCATGGATCTAGGAAATTTATTATTCATGAATGAGGCTAAAACATCAAAGTTGAGTCCAAATAATTAGATAATCTTATTCTCCTACCAAAATAATATAACTTCATCTAAAAGATTAAGGTAAATGGAGCTCCAAATAGCTAATCCACACCTTTGAGATCTAGATCTATATGGAACTCCATTTGAGCCTAAAAACTATGCAGTAAGCTTCAAAAAGAATAGAAATCAGCATCAACTCACCTCCTATAAGATCCAACTCCAAGAAAATCAAGTTGAAAACCTTCCTGCACCTTTTTAGCATTTTTTAATTTTCGGGCAGCACCTCTCCGTGTGACGACCGACCCCAAATCCTCCAAGTTAATCCTAATCCAAGCCCCTGATCACCTGTATTAGCTTTCCAAGCCTAAGTGATCAACCTCCAGACCGGTTCCGACCCCTGAGACCCGACCCCTCTCCGCTGGTCTCCAGTTCCGACCCCGCCGACCCCAACTCACCGCCGGATCTTTCTGAGTCATCCCCAACACCTCCTTTCAGTCTGACCGGTGGACCCACGAGATCTTTTCTCTCAGATTCCCCGCGACAGGCGCACTCGAGTTGCATGCCCGCTTCAGAGTTTCCCAGCCGCGTGGCTCGACTTCTCCGACGCCTGCCGCTCCACCTCGTCTCTGGCCCGCGACCGAATGGGTTCTCGCGCCCCCTTCCCCAATTGTAGCGGAAGCCCCTCTGCAACCTTTCTGCAACACCTCGCCACCCGTGCCCATCATCACATCGCCAGATCCCGCCCGCAGAGCCTGATGTCGCCCGTCTTTTCCGTCACTTCGACACAGCCGCGCCGCCTGGTCTTCGCTACCTGACGATTCCTCCTCCGCCAACCCTGACCACGGCCACGACAGCTCCTTTTCCCCGCCTTGTCAGAAGCCGCCCGACAATCTGTTGCTCCGCGCTCGCCCGCGCGCCCGCGGCCGCCTGTCTTCTCACCTGTGCGCCCTCGATTCTAGCGCCGTTAACCCGGTCACTTCCATCAACTCTACCGCACGACGACGTCCGCCTCCGCCAAATCTCAACCACCGGCATACCCGCTCCTACGCTGCCCTGACGCCAGAGCCCAATGACCGCTGGCGTCATCCCCGAAGTCCTGCTCCACCGCCCTCGTCGCTCAATCGCCGCCCAGGCAGAGCACTCCATTGCTTCTTCCCCAGCCTTCGCGCCGCTTCCCTTCTCACTCCCGCGCCGTTTCCTTTCTCTCTCCCCCGCAGCTATAAAAGGGAATGTGCGAGCCCCGCCGGAGTCCCCTTCGCCATTGCTGCCTTTCCACCTTTTCTCTTGCTCCCTGCTCGAGCTCCCAGCACCACCCCACTAAGTTCCTGAGGAACTCTCCTCTCCGCTCCACACCATTTTATCCAAGCCAGCCAGCCGCTTGCTCCTCCGTGCTGTGTAAGAGCTTACTTGTGATCCACAAGAAGCACCGCCGCTGCCGGAGCACTGCCGGACCTAGCCGCTGTTCAAAGCCTTAGCCCCTCCGCCCAAGTCTGCTTCTTCCCGACCCCAAGCGTTCCTTGTAAGAAGAAGGTAAGCTGCCGACCCCTGGTCTGCCTCGTCCGACCCCTATCCGCTCCGCCCGACCCCGGTTCCGTCTCGCCCGACCCTGTCTGTTCCGCCGACCCTTCTCCACCTCATCCGAGGGCTCGGCTGAATCTTTTTCTTCAAACCAAGGGTGTATGTGTAAAACTTGGGGACCCGTCAGCGTTGAGTCTGAGGATCCCTAGCACACCAAACTCTCTAGTTTAAGGGTCAGATCATAAGTTCCTTTTCTCCGACCCTTACCTCTTGATCTCCACCAGCTCCCTTGAACCTTCCCACCCCCCCTGTCACTTGTCGCAAGTTTCTGGGCTCAGACTTGCAAGTGTTGCTGTTGAAATAACCGTCTATGCTAACTAATGCATTGCGTTCGTGTAGAGCTGCGCCTCGCCGACGGCTTCTACGAGCTGCACCCGGCGCTAGAAGACGACGGTGTAGCTGAGCTCCAGCCCTCTGAAGTCGAGCAGTTCTCTTCCTCCTTGCTCGAAGGCAAGCCCCGGTTGCATGAAACTCCTGTGTTCTCCAAACTTGCGCATGCCTTCCTTATACATGCTTGTGCATTTACGTATAGGAGTTGGTTGGAACCCTAGATGCACGAGCTAGCTCCCATGATCTGAACACTAGCTGTTGGACCGAGTAGATGCTTTGCTTAAATAGGAAAACGGTAAAAGCCGAGTGATTTCCTGTCACTCGCGAGTTGTAGGAGTTGGATGTCTACCTCCTGTTACAACTGTAAGGACGATGGATGGGGCAGGGTTGAGGTCACTCTTTGGTGGACGGATGGTCGCCCCGTCTGTCTATGAAACTTGCTAAGGCCCGACAGTGGTGGTGCTCGTGATCAAGTGTTTGAAGGTACTAATCTCATACCTAGTATGGGATGGGGAAGCCTAGTACCTGATTGAACTAGGGCGTGGCTTATACCCCTGCTATCCCTGGAACAAGGTTCCCATGGTGCATCATGTGGGTGCAAGTGCGGTCACAGTACGGTAGAGGCCGGGACTGTGGAGCATTGCATGCCAAGGGAAGTTTGGACCTGACACGCGCCTGGGGATCGATGGGGACGGCTGACACAGGAAGCGGCCCTTGTGGTGCGCGGATGTTGTGAGATTAGGTTCGCCATGCATGGTTAAGAAACTCGAATCGATTCGTCTGCCTCTCACAGTTTGAGACTGCTTGATCGCTATGTCACCCTGAGTAAATGAGGAATCTGATGATGACATGGTCTTGTTGATGTATATATATACCTTTTGGTTGGTTCTATGATTGCTTAGAATAGGTTGCAAAACTTAGACCGGATAATGAACTTAGAACCGGAGCTAAAACTTGAAAATAGGGTTTTACTTAGTGCTTTTGGCAAACAAACCCCTCAGCCAAAAAGCCTTGCATGTCTAGTTCTGTGGAGTAGCTTTACTCCCTGTCGGTTAAGTCTTGTTGAGCTTAGTAGCTCAGCCTTGTTGTGGCTCCTATTTTCAGGTGAAGTTGCTGCTCCCGACCCTTCTTCCGCTGGCACTTGGCCGTCCCAGCTCCCTCCGGGTTGGACGGTCGAGTGGGATCCCTCCTCGGACGGCGAGGAGAGGGATCAATGATGTCCCGATTGGCCTCACCAGGGATGTCCGACCCCGACGTTTTGCTTCCGCTAGTGGTTTTACCTTCTGTTATTTTCCCTTTGAAACCTTGTAAAACTCTGATGTTTATTTCATAACCAAACTAAGTGGTAAGTTGTTAACTCGGTGGACTTGTTGTATTCTCTGGAACCGCTCACCTTCGTGTGGGTCTGCTAAAATGGTCCTGTTCAAGTGGTTAAATCGGAAGAAATCCGACGGCACTTCGTGTTTACTCGGCTTAGGCATGAGCGTCGCGTATTATGCGGCTAAATCATGTTTAATCAAGTAGATCCGAAGTGGATCCGCCACAGCTGGTACCAGAGCAGGTTTAGCAATACAGAGAAAACAACAAGCCCTAACACTTCTTTGAAAAGATAAAAGTTGCAAGAAACTCTTTGAAAAATATCGTACGATCGTTAAGGATGACCTTAGTGCGAGAGGCCCTAGGGGATTTTGGGGTTGTTTTAGGTGGCTAATATTTTATTTGGTTACCTTGCTAACCCTTCCAGCACTTCGCCACGTTTATCATACGTGTGCCGAGTTCCGCATCACGAGTATGCGAGGGTTGATAGGGAGTTCTATTCAAAGGACCCTATCATCGCGGTTGTTTCGCCCACGTTTATCATACGTGCGCAGGTTCCGTATGTTAATTCATACGAAGGGTGGTATGGTTCGATTCCAACGAGCCTATCATCATGGTTGTTCGCCACGTCTATTATACGTGCGCTGATTCCGCATCGCGAGTACGCGAAGGGTTAGACGGTTCCATTCAGAGGGAACCTATTTCCACGGTTGAGTGCTGTCCATGCAGCCTTAAACGCATGGGTGCCGTTCCTATAGTGAGCGGTAATGTTTGGGAACGCTTTCGTGGGTGCTGGCACGAAAGGTTCGTGTGGTGGTGTTTTCTGCAGGTACACTAACCGTGTTCGCTTAAGAGACGTTGCTAGAACCGACTAGCTATTATAGGGAGAGACGTACGTGTTGCCTTGCCACCGGCACTGACCGCGTAAGACCCAAGTTTCGGGCAGTTGTTTCGGTTAAGAGTGAAGTAGGCCGTGCATGCGTCATAAGCTAAAATCTTTAAAGTCACTCTCATCAAAAGCAACCTTGCTCGGAAAAGCTCTTCTTCGGTTCTAAGGATTTCTAGTTCTTCCAGTTGTTCTCGGTTAAAAACCGAATGCTTCCTCTGTCCGACCCCTGACCCTTGGAGTCTATCTCACATGGTTTTGGTTTCTTGGTTCCAGATGGCCATCCCCGGACACGTTCTGTTTGGAGCGGATGGTACCTTCCAGTCAACCTGTCTACACTTCGAGGGCTTCCCCGCGATTTTGTGGGACACCTTGAAAAGGTTCGGGTACTAGTCCCCACCATTGTACGCAGGACGACTGTACATGGAGCAGGGCGTCCAGACGTGCAACGTACAGCGCGGTGGTACCTCCTCCTCCTGTGCGGCCCGACTGGCCCTCATTCGGGATATCAGCCTACGGTCTTGCTCCGGAGGACACCTGGGAGTCCGTCGCTCTTCAGCTCCTTACCCAGTTTTGTCAGCTGCACCCCCTGGAGGTCACCCTGGACCCCATTGGCCTGTTCCCCGCCAAGAACCGGTTGGATCCGGCGTGGCTCGACCGCGTTGGAAATATCGAGGTGCTGGCCACTACCTACTCCATGGTCACCATCTCCACCAACATCAGGTGTATGACAGCCCTCTATCGGCTAATCGAGCTCCAAGGAAGAGCCATGACCATCCTTGCCCGGACCGCAGTGGAGGCTCAAGGACACCTCCAGGTAGCCAGGAGAGACATGGTAGGCCAAACCTACCAGCTTATTCAACGAGGCATTCAGATACATGACATGCAAGACAGGATCTCCGAGCTCGAAGGAGAAGTAGCCGACCTGGTGGACGGCATGATCGAGCTGTCAGAGGAGAAAATGGAAGTAGAAATGGAGCTGGCGGTTGCCAATGCTCACCTGGACGAGCATCACGCTGAGCTCGACGATATGCACGCCCTCCATGTGCAACTAGAAGCTCAAGAGGACCCCGAGGAGGATGAGGGAGCGTCCAGTATGGACATCGAAGAAGACGGCGCCCCTTCTCCTACTCATAGTGTTCACTTGTAGATGAAGAGTTGCACGGGACTCATTCTTTTGTTGTACTCCTCGGCAGCCTAAATTTTGGAAAGAATTGTAATAGGTTAGCCTTGAGTCGAGTACTCCCTGTGTTGGAATACCTGTGTAAAGATCCAAAGGAAATCAAATCTGAGTCTGACCTTTAACTCTTGCAAGGTGTTGGAATGTTAGACTAAGTGAGTTGTGCCGCGACCACACACGCTGTTTTCTGTGGGTCTGTTCAAGTTGGCCGACCCCGATTCGCGAGATCGGATGCGCCGACCCCTCGAGGCAGTCTCCGCCTCGCCCGACCCCTTTTTAGTGTGGATCGTTGCCGACTCTTTTTCTCGGGAGGATCGCCTAGCCCGACCCCGTGGCTTAAGTTCGGATTTCAGGAGTCTGGGTAGGGTATGATTCGCCCGAAGTTGAGTACAAGGCTAAGATAAACGCTAACTAACGTGATGATGAGAAAAGTGTATCTCCCCTATGAGGACGTGTGTTGCATTATCGGCAAGAGTTGTATTGGGGAATTTAACTTATGCGTTCCATCTGTTGGAGTACTTCTAAGATTATGAAATTAATGGAACGTTAACTCTTGCAGATGGCGCATCGCACCAGATCTGGTTCTGTGCCCGGCAGCAGCGAGCAGAGACAGGATCTTCCCCCACCCCCGCCCTTGTCTCCACTAGAGGCAATCCTAGCGGCTCAAACCGAGCTGCTGAGGCATCTTGTACAAGGACAACAGCAGCAGCCCCATGGTGGAAGGGCTCAGCAACAGCCACATGTTGCTCGCTATGAGGACTTTTTGGGGACGCAGCCCCCTTTGTTTCAGAAGACACAAGAACTGCTCGACGCCGACGCCTGGGTTCGTACGATCGAATCCAAGTTCGAGCTTCTCACCGCCCCGTGCCCCGACCATAACAAGGCCCGGTTTGCAGCTCAACAGCTGCGTGGCTCCGCACGGCTCTGGTGGGACCACTACCATGCCATGCTGCCGGCTGGCCATGTGGTCAGCTGGAACGAGTTCAAGACCGCGTTTAAAGCGCATCACATCCCGGAAGGTCTCCTGGAGCGCAAGCTCAATGAGTTCCTGGCTCTTACCCAGGGAACCCGAGATGTTCTGCACTACGCCCAAGCTTTCAACGATCTGTGCCGTTATGCAGGCTATCATGCGGACACGGACGAGAAGAAGCGGGACAGATTCCGCCGAGGACTGAGCTTGGAGCTCAGAGAGAGGTTGAACCCCATTAAGGTGGATACCTACAATGAGTTGGTCAATCTGGCCATCTCTCAAGAAGATTACATGCAGGCTCTCAAAGCCGATCAGAAGAGGAAGGCCTCCGTGGCATTTCCGAGCCAGCCAACTCGAAGGTTCCGGATGGTTCCTCCACAAGCTCCCGGCCGACCCCAGCAGTCGGGAAGGTGGATTGCCCGACCCCCACCAGCAGCAGCACCCTGTTTTCCCGGCTTCCAACCACAGGCGCCCCGGCCGACCCCACCTGCACCACCGCGTCCTGCAGCTGGTAACCGCTGTTTCACCTGCGGCAATGAAGGACATTTCGCCAAGGAGTGCCCCAGAAATCAGAGCCCGCGCCCAGGGCAGAGCAATGCAGTGCCCCACCAAGGGAAGAGGCCCAAGGTGCAAGTTCGCCAAGGGCGACTGAACTTTACCCACGCAGCAGAGCTTCCCGAAGGTGCGCCGATATTGACGGGTAACTTTCTGATTCACAGTTTTTCAGCTTTTGTTTTGTTTGACTCGGGAGCTTCACATAGCTTTATCGGGATAAAGACCCGTGACAAGTGTGGGGTACAAGAATGCCAAACCAGAGGGTTCTTTAGAATATCCACCCCGGGTGGAGTGATCACCTTTGATAGGATAAGTGTCAATGTGCCTATGCAGCTAGGCCAAAACCTTTTTAAGGAGAATCTTATCATCTTTGACCTAGAAGGAATAGATGTCATCCTCGGGATGGATTGGATGACCAGGCACCAAGTGGTCCTAGATACAGTTGCTCGAATTCTCCACATCAACTCACCCTTCCATGGCAGTTCTATCCTATCCTTGAAATCTCCTAAGTCCGCGCTCCCTTGTGCGTACCCTCTATCGGAAGCCCGGCTAGAAAGCCTCCCTGTTGTCTGTGAGTACCCTGACGTGTTCCCAGAAGACTTGCCTGGCATGCCACCTGATAGAGACGTGGAGTTTTCCATAGAGTTGATCCCCGGCACCGCACCGATATCCAAGAGACCCTATCGGATGCCACCTGCTGAGTTGGCCGAGTTGAAGACCCAGTTGCATGATCTGTTGGAAAAAAGGCTTTATCTGACCCAGCACGTCACCTTGGGGTTGCCCCGCCCTGTTTGTGAAGAAGAAGGATGGGAGTCTCCGCATGTGTGTGGACTACCGACCCCTCAATGTGGTGACCGTCAAGAACAAGTACCCACTTCCACGCATTGATGTCTTGTTTGATCAGTTAGCTGGAGCAACAATGTTCTCCAAGATCGATCTTCGTTCGGGTTATCACCAAATCAAGATCCGACCCTGCGACATACCCAAGACAGCCTTCTCCACAAGATATGGACTATACGAGTACCTGGTCATATCCTTTGGACTCACCAATGCACCCGCCTATTTCATGTACCTCATGAACTCGGTGTTCATGCCCGAGTTGGACAAGTTTGTTGTGGTGTTCATTGATGATATCCTCGTGTACTCGAAGAGCGAAGAAGAACATGCCGATCATCTTCATGTAGTTCTCCAACGGCTGAGAAATCACCAACTCTATGCCAAGTTCTCCAAGTGTGAGTTTTGGTTAGATAGTGTCAAGTTTTTGGGACACACTATCTCCAAGGATGGTATAGCCGTCAACCCCAGTAAGGTACAGGAAGTTATGGACTGGAAGCCTCCTGCCTCAGTGCACCAGATCAGAAGTTTCCTTGGACTGGCAGGCTACTATCGGCGCTTCATACCGGATTTCTCTAAGATAACTAAGCCGATGACAGAGTTGTTGAAGAAAGAGGTCAGGTTCGCGTGGAGCGACAAGTGTGAAGAAGCCTTCAAGACCCTGAAGCACTTGCTGACCACAGCCCCAGTTTTGGCTCAGCCCGACCCTTCTAGGCCGTTTGACGTGTACTGTGACGCCTCTGGCACTGGACTTGGGTGTGTTCTTATGCAAGACAACCAAGTCATTGCCCATGCCTCACGGGCATTACGACCTTATGAGTTGAACTACCCGACCCATGATCTTGAGTTGGCAGCAGTAATTCATGCCTTAAAGATATGGAGGCACTACCTGATGGGCACCCACTGCAACATCTACACCGACCACAAGAGCCTCAAGTACATCTTCACTCAAGCCGACCTCAACATGCGCCAAAGAAGATGGTTAGAGTTGATAAAAGACTATGACTTGGAAGTTCACTATCATCCCGGCAAGGCCAATGTGGTGGCCGATGCTCTTAGTCGCAAGAACTGTTGCAATTGCTTGTCGGCAACAACTTTCACCGAGACTCTGTGTCACGAGATGGGGAAACTTAGTTTGGAAATTGTTCCCCATGGAACCCTCGGCCACATCACCCTTGACTCAGTTTTGGGAGACCAAATACGGTCAGCCCAAGTGGAGGATAAGGAAATAAAACGGATCATCAGGAAGATCTTATTGAAAGATGAAGGATATAAGCAGTTTCGGCAGGATGAGACTGGGAAGATGTATTATGGAAACCGACTGGTTGTACCAGCCGACCCCAACCTTAGGAAGCAGGTCCTAGATGAAGCTCATCTCTCCAAGTTCTCAATCCATCCTGGCAGCAATAAGATGTACCATGATCTCCATCAAACCTTCTGGTGGAGTGGAATGAAGCCGGAAATTGCCGGGTATGTTTCAGAATGTGACACCTGTCAACGCGTCAAAGCTAGCCATCTAAAGGTAGCGGGTACCCTGCAGCCCCTACCTATTCCCTCTTGGAAATGGGAAGACATCAGCATGGACTTCATAGTTGGACTGCCCCTTACATCACAGCGACATGACTCCATCTGGGTTATAGTGGACCGCCTGACCAAGTCTGCCCACTTCCTTCCTGTCCGCACCACCCACACAGTCAGGCAGTATGTGGAGTTGTACCTCGACTGCATAGTTTCCCTACACGGTGTACCCAAGACCATCATCTCTGATCGAGGAGTTCAGTTTGTGGCATGCTTTTGGGAACAACTACAAGCCTCCATGGGCACCAAGCTCATCCATAGCTCAACATATCATCCTCAAACCGATGGTCAAACCGAAAGAGTCAATCAGATCCTTGAAGACATGTTGAGAGCTTGTGTCATCCATTATGACAAAAATTGGGACAAGTGCTTGCCCTTGGCAGAATTCTCCTACAACAACAGCTACCAGACTAGTTTGAAGATGGCACCGTTTGAAGCTTTATATGGCCGGAGATGTCGGACACCATTGAACTGGTCCCAAGCAGGAGAAAGACAGATCTATGGCCCTGACTTAGTGGCAGAAGCCGAGGAGCAAGTAAGGGTAATTCAAGCAAATCTTAGAGCTGCCCAATCTCGACAGAAGAGTTATTCCGACAGGCGAAGAAGGCCCCTACAGTTTGAAATTGGTGATCATGTGTATCTTCGAGTCGACCCGACCAAAGGAGTGCAACGGTTTGGAGTGAAAGGAAAGTTGGCTCCCCGCTACATTGGCCCTTATGAGATTGTGGAGATTTGTGGACCCGTGGCCTATCGGATCCAACTCCCAGAATAGCTATCGGCCATACACAATGTCTTCCATGTGTCTCAACTGAAGAAATGTGTCCAAGTTCCAACCGAGATCTTAGAGCAAGAGCAGCTTCAGATCGAGCCCGACCTAACCTACGCCGAGTACCCAGACCAAGTTCTTGACCAGAAAGAGAGGCATACCCGGCGCCAAATGGTCAGAATGTACAAGATCCTCTGGAGGAACCACATGGAGGATGAAGCAACATGGAAAACAGACGAGTATCTGAACAAGCACTTCCCAGGTTTTTTGTCTCGTCAAGGAGGTAAGAACGGCACACCCTACTTTTATACCTGAATCTCGGGATGAGATTCTTTTTAAGAGGGGTAGGCTGTGACGACCGACCCCAAATCCTCCGAGTTAATCCTAATCCAAGCCCCTAATCACCTGTCTTAGCTTTCCAAGCCTAAGTGATCAACCTCCAGACCGGTTCCGACCCCTGAGACCTGACCCCTCTCCGCTGGTCTCCAGTTCCAACCCCGCCGACCCCAACTCACCGCCGGATCTTTCTGAGTCATCCCCAACATCTCCTTTCAGTTTGACCGGTGGACCCACGAGATCTTTTCTCTCAGATTCCCCGCGATAGGCGCACTCGAGTTGCATGCCCACTTCAGAGTTTCCCAGCCACGTGGCTCGACTTCTCTGACGCCCGCCACTCCACCTCGTCTCTGGCCCGCGACCGAATGGGTTCTCGCGCCCCCTTCCCCAATTGCAGCGGAAGCCCCTCTGCAACCTTTCTGCAACACCTCGCCACCCGCGCCCATCATCACATCGCCAGATCCCGCCCGCAGAGCCTGATGTCGCCCGTCTTTTCCGTCACTTCGACACAGCCGCGCCGCCTGGTCTTCGCTACCCGACGATTCCTCCTCCGCCAACCCTGACCACGGCCGCGACAGCTCCTTTTCCCCGCCTTGTCAGAAGCCCCCTGACAATCTGTTGCTCCGCGCTCGCCCGCGCGCCCGCGGCCGCCTGTCTTCTCACCTGTGCGCCCTCGATTCTAGCGCCGTTAACCCGGTCACTTCCATCAACTCTACCGCACGACGACGTCCGCCTCCGCCAAATCTCAACCACCGACATACCCGCTCCTGCGCCGCCCTGACGCCAGAGCCCAATGACCGCTGGCGTCATCCCCGAAGTCCTGCTCCACCGCCCTCGTCGCTCAATCGCCGCCCAGGCAGAGCACTCCATTGCTTCTTCCCCAGCCTTCGTGCCGCTCCCCTTCTCACTCCCGTGCCGTTTCCTTTCTCTCTCCCCCGCAGCTATAAAAGGGAATGCGCGATCCCCGCCGGAGTCCCCTTCGCCATTGCTTCCTTTCCGCCTTTTCTCTTGCTCCCTGCTCGAGCTCCCAGCACCACCCCACTAAGTTCCTGAGGAACTCTCCTCTCCGCTCCACACCATTTTATCCAAGCCAGCCAGCCGCTTGCTCCTCCGTGCTGCGTAAGAGCTTACTTGTGATCCACAAGAAGCACCGCCGCCGCCGGAGCACTGCCGGACCTAGCCGCTGTTCAAAGCCTTAGCCCCTTTGCCCAAGTCTGCTTCTTCCCGACCCCAAGCGTTCCTTGTAAGAAGAAGGTAAGCTGCCGACCCCTGGTCCGCCTCGTCCGACCCCTATCCGCTCCGCCTGACCCCGGTTCCGTCTCGCCCGACCCTGTCTGTTCCGTCGACCCTTCTCCGCCTCGCCCGAGGGCTCGGCTGAATCTTTTTCTTCAAACCAAGGGTGTATGTGTAAAACTTGGGGACCCGTCAGCGTTGAGTCTGAGGATCCCTAGCACACCAAACCCTCTAGTTTAAGGGTCAGATCATAAGTTCCTTTCCTCCGACCCTTACCTCTTGATCTCCACCAGCTCCCTTGAACCTTCCCACCCCCCCTGTCACTTGTCGCAAGTTTCTGGGCTCAGACTTGCAAGTGTTGCTGTTGAAATAACCGTCTATGCTAACTAATGCATTGCATTCGTGTAGAGCTGCGCCTCGCCGACGGCTTCTACGAGCTGCACCCGGCGCCAGAAGACGACGGTGTAGCTGAGCTCCAGCCCTCTGAAGCCGAAGCCGCCCCAGAAGTCGAGCAGTTCTCTTCCTCCTTGCTCGAAGGCAAGCCCCGGTTGCATGAAACTCCTGTGTTCTCCAAACTTGCGCATGCCTTCCTTATACATGCTTGTGCATTTACGTATAGGAGTTGGTTGGAACCCTAGATGCACGAGCTAGCTCCCATGATCTGAACACTAGCTGTTGGACCGAGTAGATGCTTTGCTTAAATAGGAAAACGGTAAAAGCCGAGTGATTTCCTGTCACTCGCGAGTTGTAGGAGTTGGATGTCTACCTCCTGTTACAACTGTAAGGACGATGGATGGGGCAGGGTTGAGGTCACTCTTTGGTGGACGGATGGTCGCCCCGTCTGTCTATGAAACTTGCTAAGGCCCGACAGTGGTGGTGCTCGTGATCAAGTGTTTGAAGGTACTAATCTCATACCTAGTATGGGATGGGGAAGCCTAGTACCTGATTGAACTAGGGCGTGGCTTATACCCCTGCTATCCCTGGAACAAGGTTCCCATGGTGCATCATGTGGGTGCAAGTGCGGTCACAGTACGGTAGAGGCCGGGACTGTGGAGCATTGCATGCCAAGGGAAGTTTGGACCTGACACGCGCCTGGGGATCGATGGGGACGGCCGACACAGGAAGCGGCCCTTGTGGTGCGCGGATGTCGTGAGATTAGGTTCGCCATGCATGGTTAAGAAACTCGAATCGATTCGTCTGCCTCTCACAGTTTGAGACTGCTTGATCGCTATGTCACCCTGAGTAAATGAGGAATCTGATGATGACATGGTCTTGTTGATGTATATATATACCTTTTGGTTGGTTCTATGATTGCTTAGAATAGGTTGCAAAACTTAGACCGGATAATGAACTTAGAACCGGAGCTAAAACTTGAAAATAGGGTTTTACTTAGTGCTTTTGGCAAACAAACCCCTCAGCCAAAAAGCCTTGCATGTCTAGTTCTGTGGAGTAGCTTTACTCCCTGTCGGTTAAGTCTTGTTGAGCTTAGTAGCTCAGCCTTGTTGTGGCTCCTATTTTCAGGTGAAGTTGCTGCTCCCGACCCTTCTTCCGCTGGCACTTGGCCGTCCCAGCTCCCTCCGGGTTGGACGGTCGAGTGGGATCCCTCCTCGGACGGCGAGGAGAGGGATCAATGATGTCCCGATTGGCCTCACCAGGGATGTCCGACCCCGTCGTTTTGCTTTCGCTAGTGGTTTGGCCTTCTGTTGTTTTCCCTTTGAAACCTTGTAAAACTCTGATGTTTATTTCATAACCAAACTAAGTGGTAAGTTGTTAACTCGGTGGACTTGTTGTATTCTCTGGAACCGCTCACCTTCGTGTGGGTCTGCTAAAATGGTCCTGTTCAAGTGGTTAAATCGGAAGAAATCCAACGGCACTTCGTGTTTACTCGGCTTAGGCATGAGCATCGTGTATTATGCGGCTAAATCATGTTTAATCAAGTAGATCCGAAGTGGATCCGCCACACTCCGGAGCAGTGACTGCACTATCGGGAGGAGGAAGAAGCCCGGCTGACTATTTTTCACCCATTTCCAGGGGCGGGTTGCCCCGTGACCCACCCCTGGGCAACCATTTGTAGGGGCGAGCCACGGGATGACCCACCCTAGAAATGGCCCCCATTTCCAGGGGTGGGTGACGCAGTCACCCGCCCCTGAAAAGAGCATTTCGAAGGTAGTGTTACCCACCCTTGGAAATCTCTCCCGTTTCTAGGGGCGGGTGTAACATCCCTACTTTTAGAAGCATTTAAAAACAAGGATTTTTGAAAATTTTCTCTAAACTAAAACCTCATTCCTTTTCTCAAATAATTCAAAATCCTTTTTACAACTAAACCATGCATAAAATACTAGCATATCTGCTGCATTTGATTGCTCGACAATCTTTTCCTCCCAATCCTAGGAATGCTTCCCTCAATAAACCCTTCCTTCAGAACCTTTAGAATTAATCCTAGAATTTTATTCAAATATCAGTCCTATTCAAATATTATGTCAACACCTTTTGAATATTACTCAAATATAATATTCAAACTCTTGACCGTGTCCTCTCATCATAAAGTCCTATAAACCTTTTCAAAATATTTCTTTTCACAGAAACCCTAAACCCAACATTCAAATAAAATTTGAAATATCCAAACACCCTTAGGTTTCAAAAGTCCAATCTTTAAGTCTAAACTCAGCCCACATCTCAAACCCCACCCAAATTTGAAATCCAATTCAAATTTGGATTTAAACTCCCCTTTGAATAAATAGAAAACCAACCTCAAGCGTTAACGGGCCGCACATTCCCTTTTTGGCCTACCCCTTCTTTCAGCCCGGTTAGCCTCGCTCCCTCCCGCACACACCTCGCCCCGGCTCCTCCTCTTGCAGCCCACATCCACCACCGACCCAACAGCTCAGCCTAACTCCACGTGCTCCTCCAGCCCAGCTTGGCCCAGCAGCCGCGACCGGTCCACGGCCAGCGCCGCCGCCACTCCGGCCGCTGGCGGGCGGATCCCCCACCTCTATCGCGGTAATTTCGCCGCAGTGAGTCCGAAGTACTGCCACACCATGGACCAGCACAAGTGCGCTCCTCCTCACCCGTCCTTTGCGTCCAAGCAAGCCTCCCCCTCCCTGCTTATCTCATCCATCTCCCCTTGCCGGCCACCTCACCGCGCTGACACCGGCACTAGGCCACCACTCCCGACCACCTTATCCCTACCAACCACTGGAGCACCCCCTCCCCTTCCTTCACCGCCACAGCACCACCGCTCACCCTCATCCACTCCGGGGCAACGTGGCCACCTCCCACACCACTGCCCGACCTATAAATACCACCCCTGCCCCTCTCTGAAGCTCCACACCTCCACCGTCGGACTAAGCCACTATCCCCTAGTGGCCGCGACGCTTCCAGCCTCTCCCTCGCCATCCCAAAACACCAGGCATGTTCGCCATGGCGTCCTCTTCCTCCCTGTACAAGCCGCAGGGTCGGCAGCGACCGGGAGCGCCATCTCGGTGAGCCCTGCGGCGGTGGTGATGGCGCATCCAGTGGCGCCGCCCAGCTCTGACCGAACCGGTATGCCTCGTCCCCCCCCCTCCATGTACTTCTCTCTCGCACTCAACCTGAGAGGCAGGCCTGGCAGCCACGCCATCACCCCCCGCCTGTCTCTCCCCTCACCACCCCACCTCCACGTGCCGTGTCCCCTGGACTGCACGCACAAGCCGCGCCCGGTCCACTGGTCCACACCACAGTATCAAGCCAGCCCCACTGCCTACGCATTGTTGTAATCTGCCTTTCTTCTTGATCAACTTTAGTTTTGGCTTTCTAAAGAGAGACTATTTACTCCCTCCAACTTTATATATAAAAATAGTTTTATAGCCTTTCTTTTAGTTTTAAGAAGAACTATTCACTCTCTTTTATCCACATTTTAGTTTATATAAAGTTGAACTATTTGCGGTCCAAGCGGCAACAAGAGATGGGATTTGGCCAAGCTGGTAGCATGCTTAAGTATTTTTTAGACCAAGTTGCTGAAAATCCACCAAATGGCTCGTTGAATCGTGCACGTCTAAAGAAAAAGGAGGTCACAACAAGAAGTTCAAAACGAAAAAAAAAACTTGGCACAATAAGAAGTTTAGGAAAAAGAGACAGAACACAGCTACATGACAGGATCTGTCCATTAATTATCTGAACCCTCTAATTCTGTTTTGCTTCATGCAAGATACAAGCACAAGCACAAGATGCAGATGATATTGTTTTTGGGAACAAATGCAAGGAGTCTGAAGAAAGACAATCTTAGCTTCACTTAAATGTTCACGGTAACTTCTTTATTTAATCTAGAGATGATACAATTTATAGATTTGCATTTGATAATTCTTCTTAAATAAACTTGTTTATTTAATTTACAGGGATCACTCATAGATGAAGTTTTTACTAGGTTCAGGTGAAGTACTTCAGTTTTTGGGTCCGATGAAGTACTTCAGTTTGGCGAGCAAGAGAAGACGCGACATGCAAGCAGACAGTTTGCAATCACTGAAGTTTGTGCTTCCAAGCACTGAAGGTGGTGGTTTAGCTATATATATTTTGCCATATTGCAAGCAAGCACCCTTTATGATGGGTTGGCAAGCAACCAAATGTTTAGTTCTGGGAGCATAATCACTTGCAAGCAAACACTCATGAAGCAAAGGATATAGTGTGTTCTAAAATAGTAAAATCTAGACTGATAATAATGAATTGACATTCTTTTGATATAATGAGGTTTCAATCAAGTTTGTCATAGTGAATTGACATCATCAGATTGGCACAATTACAATCATCATATTCTCAGATGGCAACAATAGTGAATCTCAAATTGATAAAGACATTAGATATTGAGTCACATTCTTATTTCCCAACAATTTACAGCTCAATTCATCACTCTGTGACAGTATTGTTTGCTGCTACTCTGAAGCTCGACATCTGAACAACTTGTTGTTGCCCTTCTGCATAAGGTCACGTGAGTGTTTCCCATCCTCTTGCCGTGGTGTGGGCTGGCAGCACCGGCCGCCCTCCCCAAGGTGGTGCGGCACCTGGACACACTACTGGAAAACTGAGCATTGATCCTATCCTTTAGTACCGGTTAGTTTTTAACCCGGTACTAATGTGAGCATTAGTACCGGGTCCAACGACTAGTTCCCAGGAGCCCCTGTAACCCCCTTTAGTATCGGTTGGGGGTTCCAACCAGTATTAAAGGTCACCCATTAGTACCGGGTGGAGGTGCCTGAGGGCCTTTAGTACAAGGTAGAGTAGTACCGGGTAGAGGCTCCACCCGGTACTAATGTGCAACCTTTAGTACTGGGTGAAACCTCCGTCCGGTACTAACTTCCCTCCTATAAATCGGGCGTTTTCTTCCTCCTGCCCAAGCCATTTCCTCCAGCTCAGGCTTCATCTATTCATGGCGAAATAGGGGAGGTGCTGCTAGATTTTTTACCATTTCGTGGGGATTTCACTCATTCAAGTGTTCTAAAGGTTAGAAACTTCATCCTCCCTAGATACATGGTTAGTATACTTAATTTTATGCTTTAGAGATAGAGTAATTTCTGATTTTTAGAATAAGGTACAATGGAGAAATTTTTCATTTATATGCACGTGTTATTTAGAGCTCATATTTGTGATTTTTAGAATAAGCTATAATTTTTTGGATGCTATATTTCATATTAGTCAAAGATATTGGTACGAGGTTAGAGGAATAATTTTATAGTTTAGTCCTTTGCAAATATGAGCTAAATAAATTATGGCAAATATGAGCGAGATAAATTATGGTACGTTAAGATGAAATAGAGATACGTAATTAGTTATTTTTAGAATAAGCTACAATGGAGAAACTTTTCATTTGCATGTTATGTTTGAGCTAAATAACAACACCCGGTACTAAAGGGGATGCAGAGGGGCACCCCCTTTAGTACCGGGTGGGGGATAGGCCCGGTACTAAATGCCCCCTTTAATACCAGGTGAAGGTTACACCAGGTACTAAGGGGGGGGATAAAATCCCATCATCTTCCTCTCTCGTTCCCCGAGACACTTAGCCGCTCCACATCACCCTCGTCCCTGCCGTCATCCACACGCCGCCACACCACCGTGCCATCGTCCCCACGCCACGCCACCGCGTCGTTGTCCCTGCGCTGTCATCTCCACGGACACACCTCCGCCGCGGCCTCCACGCCTTTGTTGTCCCTGTCGTCACGTGCCCCTATGTTGTGTGCCCCGACACCGCAGCACGCCCCACGACCCCCGGCCCTACCAGCAGGCTGCTGGCGCCAGGTGTCGCGCATAAGTCGACACGTCCCCACCCCATCATGCCTCCGCCTCCTTCTCCGACACCCCGTGCTCCCGGCGCTGACACCGACAACCCCGACGCCGCACGCCCCTCCTCCACCGGCGCGGCGCCCCCCCTCCTTTCCAAACCAGTGGCCGCTACCTTCTTGGACCCCCGCGCCGGCCCTCCACCAACGCTGTGCGTCCTTCCTCAACCGGCCGTCACCCCTCCTCCCCCGACGTCGCGTGCCCTCCTTCACTGGCTGCCACTCCCTCCTCCACCGCCCGCTGCCCCTCACGTACGGCCGCGGGCGCCGTCTCTGCTAATGTAAGCCCGCGGCCACACTGATGTCATCCTTTTTTAAAAAAAATTCTTTAATTTTAGGATTTAGGATAAATGGTGTTAGGAAAAATAGAAAAATTTATAAGTAGTGTTGGTGAATATAGAAATTGTGTTATGAAAATTAGAAAATTTATAAATAGTGCTAGGAAATTAATGTACATTATTGCCATGCATTGTTTTATTAGTGGAATACTGAAAATTGAAAACTGCCTACTACTTAGAATAATTCTTTTAATGCTACTTAGAATAATTCTTTTTAATGCTACTTAGAATAATTTCTTTTATTGCTACTTAGTATAATTCTTTTATTGCTACTTAGAAATTGTGAATTGCTACTACTTAGAATTCAAGGATGGGCTCGCTTCCCTCGACATCACGCAGGTGAATTTAAGGAGGAACTTGATTTCAAGCCTGAATTCCCGGTATGTGTTGAATTTCCACATCTCATGACACTTCCTTGAACACAACAAATATTTCATAATTTTTTTTGCTATATATATAGTATTTGAGACAGAATCCGGGGAATAATTTATGCGGATACTACATATGCGAGTTCATCCATGGCTTTGTAGCCCCAAGCGATAACCGACCATAAATTCAGAGTACGTATGCAAATTTCTTAACAATAAATTAGTTCTAATTGTGCAGACCCATTGATCTACTATATAATAACCTTTGCCTATGACACAAATGAGAAACATGAAGGAAGCACTCCTCGAGATGGAAAAAATCAGGGCAATTCAAGAACAACTCAGTGGATTTCTTCTAGACGAGGTAGTAAATCCAGTGAGGGAGTTTCATAATGATGGATCAAATCTGCATCACTGTCAGGACTCGAGTTCAAAATAGTTGATCCAAATATTGAAGTGTTGATGCAATGTAATAGTATTCATAAATGTGAATGCAGAAGATGTCTATATATATAAAATATTATATCAAATGTAATATTATAGATAAATACAACTTTATATATATTAGCGTATTAGAACTAGTTACGTAAAGGAAACAAATACAAAATACTAATATAGAATAAAAAATAGAAAAGAAAATGAGAAAAGAAACAAAAAGAAAAAAGACCTTTAGTACCGGTTGTTTATACCGACGGGTACTAAATTAGCTTCAGCCACACGCGACGTGGTAGCCAATTTAGTACCGATTGGTATAAACAACCGGTACTAAAGGCCCCCCTTAGTATCAGTTATTTGACCCAGTACTAAAGGCCGCCCCTTTAGTACTGAAGTAGCAGTACCAGTTGCACAACCGATACTTAAGGGAGGTTAGGATCCGGTACTAAAGACGCTTTCCCCAGCAGTGACAGGCAAACCCTCTTCCAGCTGTGGTCAGCCTCCTCGGGCGGCAGCCCATCGGAACCCTAAACCACTCTGCCATGTCAGTCACGGGGTTTGTAGTAGTGAAGTATGTAAAAACATTTGGCCTTATCGGTGAAAAAACAAGCGTCCTGTCTAGTCGATCTGGACGGAGTGCACTGGAATTGTCATTCACGGAGAAGGGTGGTAAACTGGTAACGAGATTCTCCTAGCTTCTGTCGCTTAGGGAGCCTGATCACGGCTACTTCACTGCAAAACATGTTGCATTCCCTTACGGTTGCACATTTCTGAGTGTGAGCACCAATGGAGACAACAGTTGGTCACGTATTGTATAGCTGAAACCTGTCAAGATATCTTTCCGACTCAAAGGCATACTAATGTAGTAATGTACATTTCGATAGAGATTCATTTGCTAATCTGAACCGGGGAGCTGACTAATTTTTTCCACTAAGGGCATTGCCCAAATTTCATTACTCCCGGAAGTAATGAGATTACAGAGTTTTGTTCAACCAACCGAAAGTTCAGAAAGTAAAAGCGACATGTTAAGTGACACCAGGAGACCACGGCACCCAGAGCCTGTCACCTGGACACCAAAAGCTACAGGTTTTGCCATCCAACACTTATCTGAAACCGGGAACAAAAGGAAGCCTAAGTATACCAACATCACTAAGCTTAACAGGTTTCCACTTCTTGGTTGTAGAATGTAGCTTCCAATAGGGGAATCTGTTCTTCATCTACTGGATCAGCACCACCCCATTGTATTCAGGCGTGGCCTCCAGATAATGAAAGTGGAGCCTCCAGATTCTTCTTGTCTTCTGTTTTTTGCAGACCTGCCTAATGTGATAAGAAAGAAGCCAAACATATAATCTCAGTAGGAGATTTAATGTGTTTTTTTCTCAAAGCAAGTTTTATTTCTGGAAGTCCATAGAGCCCAGCAAATGGCTGCTAAACCAACCATATAATATTGTTTGAACAAATTGCCGGCTACACAAACTAATTTATCTGCATGGAGCTCTATCGGTCGAATCGTGGAGCATGTCATGTCTACTTGCACTAGTAAAGTCCCATAGTTGTCATTGAAGCCTGAGCCCATCTCATCATTTGCAAAGAAATTTGCTAAACAAAATAATATGCAAGAAAATGGTTAGCTCCAGGAACTCTGCACAAATATGATGGCTTCCCATGAATAAAATGCTGCTGACAATGTACTGATCTGAGGAATACTATAATAAACTGAAACTGCACGATACATGCTAGAATATCTCAATTAGTTTTCATAAACAGAGCACACTGACGAACTACACTGTACTTTGGGGGAATTCAGGCTGTTGCCGTGGAATTCAGGCTGCTGCTTCGTCAGATCAAGGACTTGCCGCTCATGTACCTGCAATCTTCTTCTTGCTCATAAACTTTTCATCTGCCATTCGATGAATCCAGTAACTATAAAGAAAGCTCTATTCGGGCGTGGGCGTGGCTAATAAATAACCCTTTCGGGTTTTGTACAAAAGTAGTCTCTGGAGTACTTGCTATATGTTGAGATTTGCCGGTTGATAAGGCTGTGCAAGCCGGGCGCGTTGAGGTGTCGCTTGGTGCTTGGAGAGTCCATCATAGGTTATTGGATTTGATGAGAAAAAAACGACACTGCTTAAAATATTTCATCAATTACTACATCTACCATGTTTGATGTTTCTTGTCAAATTCATGTATATGTGTTACTAGCAGCGTGTTCAGGTTAAACACGAGTGTGGGATAGAGATGGAGAGGAGTTGATCAAATCCAACACCGTGACTCTAAATTTTTAAGTATTAAAAACTAAATCAATCTACCTCGGGTGATATTCAGAACAGGCTGCTCGAGTTTTAATAATCTGGCCATCCGGTGACAAATCCAAGTGAACGTTCACTATCCACACTCGGCAAAGGGGGCATAAAAAAATGGCGGGACGGCCATCTTTGCCGAGTGTTTTCTTAAATACACTCGGCAAAGATGGAAACTTCGCCGAGTGTAATTAAGAAAACACTCGGCAAACCCTGAAAACTTCGCCGAGTGTAATTAAGGAAACACTCGGCAAAGATTTAGACTTCGCCGAGTGTCGGCCGTCAGACACTCGGCAAAGCTTCCGTCGCCGTGACAGCCCGTCAACGTCTTTGTACCGAGTGTCATATTTTGCCGAGTGTATTGCGGCACTCGGCAAAGGCTTTGCCGAGTGCCCGATGGTCGACACTCGGCAAACACACTGTTTGCCGAGAAAAACTTTGCCGAGTAAGGTTCGCCGAGTGTTACACTCGGCAAACCCTTTGCCGAGTGTATTTGGCCCTTCGCCGAGTGCCTGGGGCACTCAGCAAAGTTACTGTATCCGGTAGTGAACAAAGTAATAAGGACAGCAGTGTCTGCACGTGCATCGCTGAGCTCGAACCAGCTTGCTGCTCAGAAGAGAAATATACCACATATCTACTCATCAAGCATCTATACAAACTGTAACTAATATAACCTTTGTTGTCGGACGCGGCAGCATCAGGTTTTGAGATCAGCATACCTGAATGATGACTCGCGAAGCTCCAGCACATTACATGGCACATGGCGCCATGGTTCCTAGTTTGGTGTGTTGATCTATGCAGCAAAACGACACTCACAGCTTTGATCTAACAAGGTCAACAAAATGACATTCAGATACTATCGGTACACTTCAGAACTCAGTTTGGATCCCTGTACTCGTTTACCATTTATTTCAACTAAATGCAGATCTTGGGCGCAGTGCCAACTAATCTGAATACCTGTCATTTTATGCTTCTTTTGGAATCCGTGTATAGATCTTCCAAGGTTTAAATTTCAGGGTCAACTCGTGTGCAGGAGTAGTTGTCAATTGACTGGCACGATCCTTCAGGTCCGTAAGATTCTGCATGCGCGGAGAGCCGTGCACGCTGCATAATGTCAACGGAAACAGCACAGCAGTATAGTGTCGAAGCGCCTCTGTTCCATTTAAACAATTATATCTCTGTGATGAAAGCTCCAGCAGCTGACACTGAATTGGTTAATAAAAACAAGGTCGGTGATGGGGAAGCTTCTGCAGCTCAGATCCATGTAAACACTAGCCAATAGTACTCGGTCTCGCAAGGCCTGTAGCGCGTCCGGCATGGGAGCACAGGCTGGCTGTTCACTCTTGTGCACGAGTGTGAGCACTATAAATAGAGGCCACCTCCTGCTCATGCAATACAAGCCATTTAGCAGGCAAGAACCTCTCTTGCTGCTGTCTACATTGGCGTTCTCACGTCATGAGACTGCGTGCAGTACTCCTACCACTTCTCATCCTTGCCCTCATAGTCCATGTTTCTCAAGTTGATGGTAAGCCCCAAGACAGGGGGCATGGCTCAGACTCCAAAGATTATGGCGAGAAGAAGTCCAACAATGGTGTTGGACCAGTAAAGAATCCGCACTGCCCAAAACCAGGCTCCTCTAGACTACGAGGCCCTCTCTGCCGATATC
>NC_028450.1:10907153-10917855 GCF_000263155.2 Setaria italica | reverse complement strand
ACTACCTCAGCCACACCTCCTACCTATCAAGTTGATAGTCCACCACCTCTAACACCATCTACTCCCCCTCCATGAGCTTCTAGTCCCTTACCTATACCTCCAAGCTATCAAGATAACAACCCGCCTCTCCTACCTCCTTCTATTACCCCTGCCACACCTCCAACTTATCAATTCAATAGTCCACCACCTTCACCAGTTTCTAATGTGCCAGTCACACCTCCATTTAGTACACTACCTCCACCAACTTCTGCTCCCCCTACCACACCTCCAACCTACCAAGAAAACAATCCTCCACCTCCAAAAGCTTCTAGTCCCCTGGCCACAACTCCAACCTATCAAGCTAGCACACCACCACCTGCACCATCTTTTACTACCCCAATGACACCTCCAACATACCAAGTAGGCAATCCGCCACCTCCGCCAGCTCCAAGTACCTCTGCAACACCTCCAATATATCAAGTTAATAGTCCACCACCTCCAGCACCTTCTAGTCCCCCTGCCACTCCTCCAACCTATCAAATTAATAACCCACCACCCCCACCACAATTGTCTACTCCCCCATCTATGCCTCCACCCTATCAAGATAACTTCCAACCCCCACCACCACCAATGGGTCCTCTTGCCACTCCTCCAAGTTCACAAGGCAATGGTCCGTCATTGCCACCACCAACATCATCCAATCCCCCTCCACCTCCAACATACCAAGCTCCACCACAACCTGTTCCCCCTAATGGGCCTCAAGGATGGCAAAAAGTAAATAACCCCCATGAAACCTTGTACTGGCAAATTGGAAGATTTATAGTGCTTATGCATAAACTGGTTCACAATAAGGACCAGTTTACACTCGTGGATGTGATGTCAGTGAGCATGCAGCCTGCGGGTAAGGGCAACAACTACTTTGTTGTATTTAAAGCTGCGGATGAAAATAGAAAAGTTAGAAGATATCAAGCACTTGTATGGGGCATACCAGGGTCAACAGCGCAACCATGGAAAGTGTTGTCATTCCAAGTCATAGGAGATTGAGCTCCCGATGAATACAATACATTCAGAATATCCTGTGCATGCAAGATTATGATTACATGATTTAGTTTACTATTGTAAAATTTTACATTTTATAGAATTAGTAGATATAATCACCATGTCATGTTTTCTTGTTATGTTATACCTTAGTTCTTCATCATTTATGTAGCAAATTAAAAGAGGGTTCTCTTAATGTCACACCCAGAAATTTTCGAATTTCAGGATGTAATTAAAAAGAATAATTAAACAATAATTTTCTCATAATTTTAAATTTTATTTCCAACATTTATTTTCTTGATAAGAAATGTAGTATAGGAAAAATAATTGGTTGTTTTTCTAAATTAAATAGTATTTTTCTGTGTGTTGCATTCATGTCGATGCATCTTGGTGTTTATTGAGTGCAAATATTTTAAAATGCGTTTAGACAACGATCAGGTTCTTCTAAGAATTTTCCAGCTTTTTCTAGAATTTATTCTTATTTTCCTAGAGCTAAATCTATTTATTAGAAGGATCTAGTTCCTTCTTAATGGATTCCAAGTATTTTATTTGGATTCCTCGTATCCCAGTCTTCCTCTAGGGTTTTTCGTGGAATTTTTGGGATTTTTCATGAATTAAATGAATTATCTAGAATTTTTCTGGATTTTTCTTTCACGGGAAATCATGTCTAGAAAAAATAAACCCTAATCTATCGGGTCGAGCCCTTGTGGCCCGACCCGCTTCGACCTGCCAAAGCCCTTATGATCCTGCGGTCGGGGTAGCTCTCCCCGAATTGCATGCCGCCGCTGGTAGCGACCTTGGCGTGCATGCCTAGCCGCGGGGCCTACTCCGCGCCTCTATGAAGGGTGACGCCTCCTCCCCTGCTCACCCTGCTACCCCCGCTCACGCCTCGCCTGCCATCCTAGCGGACGGAGCCGAGCGCCGCCGTCGGCCTTCCGTGCTTGGTTCGCCTTGACCGCTGTCCGAAGGAGGAAACGGCCACCGCTAGGAGCTTTGCGTCGCTGAGCCGCACACCCTCCACCAACTCTTGTTGCTATCTGGCCACGAAGCGCCGCCAATCAAGGCATACCGCAGACCGAGCCGCCGCCATCGTTGGTCGTCCACCGACCGATTCCGGCCGTCCTTCTCCATCTCTGCTGCTGGTGAGGCCTCCTGTGAGCTCACCATCACCTCCTCTCTCCAATGCGTCCCGCCACTCTATCCCTAACTCTCCGGAGCACCGGCAATTTGTCCGCCCGAGCTGCCGTCGGCCATGAGGAAGAAAGGTCAGAGCTTTTTGCACCTAGACCCCTAAAGATCCACTTAATGGTTTAGCTTGTTCCTTGAGTTTTGCAGCTCTTACATATAACCCCCTGGTTAGATTAGGTTCCTGCAACCTAGTCCAACCCGAGCTCCTTTTATGAATTTAACCCTGATCTTTCAGCCTTTTGCGAGCACTATTTATAGTGTCTTGTAAAACTTCCTTGCTCGTCCTTGTCACCTTCAGTTAATCACGATTAGATCCTTAATTCTTGTTTAACCCATAGATTTCACGTTTTAGCTCCATTTAAGCTCGTTCTAACACAAATTACATGTTAGTGGTGATGTTTTCCATCATTACATGTTTTAAAAATAATTTTAATAATAATATGATTAATGCGTGTTAAACATGTCTTCTTTAATTAAAAGCTATTGAGTGTTATACACCGCTTTTCATAATAAATGTTAATTTGATTAATGCTTACTCTCGAATGTTTTTCTAATTAAAAGCAAATTAGGTTTATACATCGATTTTTTAAGCAAGTGTTAATATGATTAATACCAACATGAATGAGTTCATAATTATAACTTCTATAGTTCAATGTGACAAATAAAGTTATCGATTAGATATTATTACATATAGTTTATTTTCCAAACTTAAATGTTTAAATGGCATAATTTGTACATGAATATTTATAAATAAAAGTTGACTAGGTTTTACATCGTCTTTTCAGATACAAATATAATTTGAATTAACTCTAACTTAGGATATTTTCTAAAAGTATCCTTTACATATATTTTCTAATTAAAAATAAATGCAGCATATAGCTCTTGTCTTTTCCTTTGCAATCAAAGTTTCCCTGATAGATGTATGTTTTCAATGATACCATCGTTCTTAGTGTTTCACGCGCCTTCGTGATCCTAGAATCGAGCCCTATCCTTTAGTACATTCTTTTAAAGCTTTCCTTTGATTGGTGTATTATTCTTCGTTGTACTTATTTGTTTGCTTTGTATGGTTGTGCCAATGATTGCTTCGAATAGAAGGATCGATGTTCGAAAGTTTTGAAGATTTAGAGTTTCAAGAGAGCAAGAACTGAAGAACAGTAAGAGTAACTTTTTTTTAGAAAAAGGCAAGTGTCCCTAACCATCCTTCTATCTATACTTATTTACAAGAATACCATGCATTAATTGGAACATGGAGAACCACCCAAGAAAACAGTGCAACCACAAGGACTATATGGCTCTGGTCTTGGCTAATTAACTAGAAACTCTAGTTTGTGGTAGCTTTACCTGAAAGGGGCAAGAGGGGGAGACAGTATTTGGTGTATAGCTCGACCCTCAAACTGATCTGCTCTATGGTAGCTTCGCAGTTTGAGAGAGGTCTATGCATTACGCTGATCATGAAATCTTAGGGAGTCATCCTTACTAGGGAATCTTTGTAAAGGCCTCATAGAGTCCCTATGCAGTCACACCTCGGTAGTGTGATGAGTGCCTGATTAGCACAGTATGGTTGGGTCTAAAGTTCTTCTGAACTTTTATGCGACCTGTGGTTAAAGATGTATAACCTCTACAGAGTGTAAAACTGATATATCAGCCATGCTCACGGTCAAGAGCGGCTTGGATCACATGATTAGTAAACTTGAAGATGGACTTAAATCATTATTCTGGTTATTTCTTGTGGCCTTGCTGAGTACCAACCATAAGTGTACTCACCCTTGCTTACTGCTGCTCAGAAGAAGAAGGTGTGTGAAATTTTCTGAAGCTGATGCTAAGTTCTAGGTGTACACAGCCCCTAGTCGATTGCATGTGAAATTTGAAACCTCCGTTTCCTGGATTAAGTTGTATATCTTTGATAGACTCGTAAGTCATAATTTATATTGCTTTACATGATACTGTTACTGTTATTGATGATGTCACTATAGGTAAGAAACTAGATCTTGGCATACATGTAGGTAGCACTTGGTTTTGTTTTAAAATCGGGTGTGACAGTCAGCTGTCATCACGCCCGAGTGCATGGGCGTGCAGCCGGTACGCCGGTACAGGGCCCCCAATTTACAGGGGCCCAAAATATTTCCTACGCAGCCATGCAGGCCTGCAGCCCATCAGGCACCCGGAAGCAAAACAGGTCAATTTAGCTCGGTCCGTCTCCGCAAGGCCCTAACTCCACCGTCTCGCATGCCTCCGCGTCTTGTCTCCCATCCACGCGATCGCTTTTTTGTTTTCTCGTCCGTCCACGCTAGGCCTGCCGCCAAGCGCAGGGCCGCAGGCGACCGCCGACCAGGCGCAGGCAGCAGCCAGCAGACGTCACAGCGTGATCCTCTAGGCTAGGGACTAGGGAGCAGCCGTGCAGTGACTCCTGCTCGGCAGCAGGCCAGGCTGCCGCTAGCCAGGGCTCCAGCATCACGCCATCACCGCCGGCCGATTAATTTGTGAATTGGGATCGATCGTCGAGTCTCCAGGAGTCCAGGTACCTAATCTGGTTCAGTTAATTTTTAATATGTTAATAAATGTTAATTAGTGATGATTAATATTATATTGATCCATCTAGGTGTTCAGTTATCTTTGTTCCGGTTCTGAATTATCTAGTGTTCCAATTTGAGGTTGTAGTCATGTCTTCTGCAAATCGGTCTAGAAAGTATGAATCTGGTTACCAAAAGCGTAAGAAAAAACAAAGAATAGAGGATTTAACTCAATCTCAAAAGGGTGCTATGGATAAATTTGTTAGAAAAGAGTCCACCGATAATCAATCACTTGGTCAAGGACAAGAAGCTGCACTTGATAATAATGATGACAATGATCCTACAGATGGTCAGATAGAGATGGTCAGATAGAGATAGAAAATATTGTTGGGGTTGAGGAAGTTAATGATGACAATATTGTTGCAGATGTTAATGATTCCTTTCAGCCTGATATATTTGATCCTAGATATTGGGATTCCCTTGATCATAAACAAATTAATATTTTAGCACAAAAGGGCCCTACAAGAGATTTATCAATTACAAAAGGTCCTAAGGATAGATATTCTAGAAGGTTTTCTGCACTATTCTATACAAGAATTTTATCAAATGGGGAGCATTGTGATAGAGATTGGCTTGTCTATTCTAAGGAACTCGACAAGGTCTTTTGCTTTGGTTGTAAATTATTTACAAAAGGCCATCGAAAAGGTCAGTTGGCAAATGAGGGGTTTGATGATTGGATACATTTTAGTATTAGACTTAAAGAGCATGAGACAAGTCCAAATCATGTTTTGAGTATGACAACTTGGTATGAGTTGTGTAGTAGATTGCAAAAGGATCAAACTATTGATAAAGGTGCTCAACGACAACTCGAGAAAGAAAAGGACCATTGGAGAAAAGTTTTGTTCAGAACTGTTTGCATTGTTAAATTTCTTGCCAAGCATAATCTAGCTTTTTGTGGGCCTAATAGCAAAATGTATGAAGATAGCAATGGGAATTTCTTGGGATTGGTAGAGATGTTGGCTGAATTTGACCCAATTATTCAAGAACATGTTCGTCGTATTACAAGTGAGGAAACTCAAGCTCATTATCTTGATTTTAAGATTCAGAATGAGTTGATACATTTGCTTGCTTCTGCTATTAAGTCTGAAATTATTAAGAAAATAAAGAGTGCAAAGTACTTCTCTGTCATACTTGATTGTACTCCTGATGCAAGCCACCAAGAACAAATGTCTTTAATTATAAGATATGTTGACTCATCTTCAAGTGATGTTCGCGTAGAAGAATCCTTTATAGGATTTTTGGATGTCAATGATACAACTGGGCAAGGACTTTTTAATGTGCTAGAGAATGAACTAAAGCTCCTTGGTCTTGATATAGATGATGTGAGAGGACAAGGTTATGATAATGGGTCAAATATGAAAGGGAAACATAAAGGGGTAAAAAAGAAACTTTTGGATGTAAATCCTTGTGCTTTCTATTCTGCTTGTGGTTGCCATAGCCTTAATTTAACACTTTGTGATATGGCTAAGACTTGTGGTAAAGCTAAGGATTTCTTTGGAATCATCCAGCGCATCTATACAACTTTTGCTAATTCTACCAAGAAATGGCAGATTCTGAAAGATAACATATCAGGATTAACTCTTAAGTCAGTATCAGCTACACGTTGGGAGAGTCGTGTTGAAAGTGTTAAAGCTATAAGATTTCAGTGCACAGACATTCGAGAGGCTCTACTTCAGGTACCCAATATTGTTGTACACTTGTACTGATATTTTATAATGATGTACTTATTTTAGCAATCTCCAACTATAACACATATTTTCTTCCTTTCAATTTCAGGTATCTGATGTTGATAATGATCCAAAAACATGCAGTGAGGCTAAGGGCTTGGCAAACAATGAACTTGGAGAATATGAATTTATAGTGTCAATCGTCATTTGGTATGAGGTATTATATGCCGTTAATTTAGTAAGCAAACACTTGCAAGCAAAAGATATGCTTATTGATGTTGCCATTGAGAAAGTGGAAGGGTTGATTTCTTTCTTCAAGGGTTATAGGGAAACTGGTTTCTCAGAAGCATTAGAGATTGCCAAAGGGATTGCACTTGAGATGCATATTGGTACAACGTTTCGTAAAAGAAGAGAAATTAAAAGAAAGAAACAATTTGATGAGAACCTAGATGATACAAATGCTACTACACAGTCTGCCGAGGAGCTATTTAGAATAAGCTATTTTTTACCTGTTGTTGATCAAGCAATTTCCTCACTTACAACAAGATTTGAACAGTACCAGAGTTACCAACAAAATTTTGGTTTCCTATTTACCTCTGAAACATTACAGTCATTGGATGACACGAGTTTGAAATCTTCTTGTGATAATCTTGGGGCTGTCCTTACAAAAGACGGAAAATCTGATGTTGATGCCAATGATTTGTATGTGGAGTTAAAGTTTCTTCAAGATTTCACTCCTAAAGAAAATATGGGTCCTGTTGAAATTCTAAAGTTCCTAAAGCGGCATGACTGCTTTCCCAATGCAAGTATTGCATATAGAATTCTGTTGACCATTCCTGTGACCGTTGCATCAGCAGAGCGAAGCTTTTCAAAATTGAAATTATTGAAGTCATATTTGCGTTCGACAATGACACAGCAAAGACTTAATGATTTGGCTACAATAGCACTTGAAAGTGGATTACTGGAGAAGATTGATTATGAGCATATCATTGAAGATTTCATTTCAAGGAATACTAAAAGAATGAAGTACTTCAATTAAAGATTATGAAAGCAAAAGTCGAATAGGTTCGGTTTTTGATATATCTTATTGTGATATATATCATATATCTTATTTAAAATTCTATTTTTTGAAGGTAGGCCTCATTTTAGAGTTTGGTATAGGGTCTCGATTTTTACCGGCTCGGCCCTGGCTGTCATACTGTATGAAAATTAAGAAGCATTTGTGGTGTTTGGACCTCTGGCAGTGCAACTGTGAGCAACGACATCTGCTTTAATGACTATGTGAAATTCAACAACTTATTATTGTTGAAGCTCATAGCACAGCAATGTATGCATCGTGAACTTGTGGTGGTGCATCAAGAGACATGCACATCAGACGAAGTCAAATCTCATGGGCTACTATTTAATCAATAGCAACACAAAATCATGTGCATGAACTAGATCTATGTGCGCATATATATCAGTTATAAAATATTGACTTGACATCATCTCTAAAATTTAACTTTTATTATTAATTTCACCTATAATCGAGTGTTGGAAACCATACAAGTACATATTACTATAATGAACATATGAATATGAATCCAGCACTATCATTTATTTCTGTACTACAAAGCCTGCCATCAAAGGAAATCTTTTGACATCCGTGTTGCAGTCAAGGTACTATTAGAATCTTATTTTTATATATAACATTACAAATTTTAATAAAAGAATCAAGTCCTAGAGAAATACAACGTCAAAGCAAAGTTTTTTAATCTACTGACCCTATAGAGGGTTGAATTAAAAGGTTACAACAAAACCGTTACCTAGACACAGTTCAGTAGAGATGGATAACTAAACCGCCATGTCATACCTCCATTAAGACAATGGTCAGCAAAGCCCCTCATTACTAAAAAGCCTCACGCACTCCATTTCAATTAATATACTTTGGCACTATTACTTTTGAACTTATCTCGCAATATTTTCTGTTTTATTCAAACTTAGGGCCTGTTTGGTTTCACATGCTTATGCATAAGCAACTTAAAATAAGCAAATAAGTTGCTTATAAAACCAATCACTCTTGCTTATGGGGTTACTTATTATAAGCAAATAAGCAACTCTTGGGTTACTTATGGCTGCCGGCCTCCGCCCCCGACGCGGCCGCTACGCGGGCCCGGAGGCTCCCGAGCCGAGCTCGCCCCCCATGCCGGCGTTCTTCCTCCGGATGGATAGATCTATGGATGGTTAGTTCCTGATGGGCGTGTTGGTGGATCGGGCATGTGCAGGAAAAAGCGTGGGGAGGCAAAGAGGAGGGGTAGCAACACAAGGGGCAAATATGATAATTTCCACCCCATTCAATACTCATAAGCAAGGGTATACAAACAGCTTAGACTAAAAATAAGCAACTCCAAATAAGCAACTTTAAGTTGCTTATAATAAGCAACTCAAATCAGTTGCTTATAATAAGCAACTCAAATCAAACAGACCCTTAATAAAAGGAAAATTTATCTACGGACATGTTTTGCCATAAAACTAGCAAACATTGGTTTCTCTTCCCTATCCAAACAGTCACAATGTCCTTTATGAGCTTCAATGCCATGGCGGCTCCTCAATCTTCGCAGGCAGCGCTGCCCGGCCGGCAGCACCTTTGAACCTACTATATATCCAGAACCGACCATGGCATTGGAGTTGCTGCTGTATTTTATTCTTTTGGCACTGCCCATTATTTGTGTTCATGTCATGCGCTACAGAGCGCCCTTGCCGTTCTGACTCAAACCTCCTGGATTTCATATCTCAATTTTGTGGCCATAACTGGAGATTTGTCTCATTTTCAGGGGTTTTGCAGAAAACCCAATCCTAATTAAACCATTGATGAACATATTATGTATTTCCGCCTTTGGTTACAATATACATATGGATTATTAAATGTCATAATGAATTGTCCATTCAGAAAAGGTTATCTAGGGCGGGATAGCACAACGCAGAGTGTATAATCTAGCTAGCTATTCCCAGATTTTTAAGCCTGCAAAAAAACGAAAAAGAAAACTCGACCACAAGGAACACCCTCGGGCTTGATCTAAAAGGATATTGTCCTTCGGTCCCGGTAGCTAGGTACAGTAGTTTTAAGTCTGCAAGGCAGGGGTGGACCTGCGATGTGAGACACTCGATCCATAAGGATGTATGAAACTGCGATGTGGACCTGCGACGATGGGCAGGGATCCTCAGTTAAATTCTTAAACTAGTTGCTCTTAAGGTGTGCTCTCCCTCAAGCTAGATATGTCCTGGGTCCGCCTCTGCTGCAAAGGATGTATGCTGAAACTGCCCACGTAACCTACCACGTTGCAGCAAAATACAACTAGATGGACACATTTAACAAGATTAGGCGTCTGTTTACACATTTTGCTATTTGTTAGATTAAGGTGATACAACCATATAAATTGTTATTTTATGAAATTGTTATTTTATGGTCGGTACAATTAATTTACTCAATTATTTTTGGACATATGGACATAAAAAACTTGCAGTCAGTCAATCGTTATGTTTTTCGACGCATTTTTTTTTACCAAAGAGACACGTACTCCATATGTAGTTGTCTCTCTCCTATATTATATTCACTACGGAAACAGACAGTTCGCCGAGTGCCTGGGGCACTCGACGAAGGCCCAAAAACCCTCGGCGAAACGTTTGCCGAGTGTAACACTCGGCAAACGACACATGGTAAATTTTGAGTCGGCAAAGTTAGCTTTGCCAAGTGTTCTATGTCGTGCACTCGGCGAAGCTTTCGCCGAGTGACAAGAAAACACTCGGCAAACATAGTTTTCGAAAAAAATAAAAAAAACCAACAGTGGCAGCCACCACCACCACCGGCACCACTGCCGGCCACCACCGCCGCCGCCTCGCCACAGCCGCCGGCCACCACCACCGCCGCCTCGCCACAGCCGTCGCCCACCGGCCTCCACCACCGCCACAACTGCCACCCGCCACCACGCCGCCTCGCCACGGCCGCCGCCCGCCACACCGCCTCGCCACGGCCGCCTCCACAGATCCCAATCGATCTCCACGTATGGAACTCACTGACCTCATGCGTGCGTGCAGGCGCTGTCGAACGGGCGGTGCCGGAGCTGCGTCCACCGCGCGGTGGTGCACCGGGAGCGGGAGCGGTGGTCGCTGGCCTTCTTCCTCTGCCCGCGCGATGACCGCGTGGTGCGCCCGCCGCCGCGCCTCCTCGCCGCCCGCGACGACCAGGAAAAGCAGCAGCCACACCCGGACTCACCCGGATCC
>NC_028450.1:10895725-10899980 GCF_000263155.2 Setaria italica | reverse complement strand
TGGGCCAATAACATGAATATCATTTTTCTACTCATTTTGTTCCATAATTTGAATCACTTGCAGTTCAAATTTGACTTATACCAAAAAATTCCTTGAAATGCAATTAATTAAATAAATATAGCAAATAAATCCAAAATATACCAAATTTTAACATGGAGTACCACATGTTGTATATGGGGAGTAGAAAAAATTTCATGGTGGAAGGAGGGAAAAAAATTATTTTTTTGCCGAGTGGCAAAAAAAACACTCGGCAAACCCCCCTCTTTGCCGAGTGTCTTTTTTGACACTCGGCAAACCCCCCTCTTTGCCGAGTGTTTTTTTTGACACTCGGCAAAGAGGGTGGTTTGCCGAGTGTTTTTTATTTGACACTCGGCAAAGTGCCGATTTGCCGAGTGTTTTTTATTTGCCGAGTGTTTTTGGGTGGACACTCGGCGAAGAGCTTGTTTGCCTAGTGCTCGAAAAAAAAACACTCGAAAAATAAAATACACTCGGCAATTTTTAGCTTTCCCGTAGTGATTGTTACCACCATGACACCTTCTCTACACACTATTTTACTACCGAAGTCAGCCTCTTGGCCAGCTAAGATTTGCAATTATCTATGACAATACACGGTAGAATTGAAGAGCTATTCTACTATGTATGTATATCCACACCATTCAGTCCATCTCCATCTCCAGCTGTTCAAAAGGTTTACTCCTGGAAAAGTCAACCCGGCCTCCTGTAGTAGTGATTTGTTGACCTGCTGCATGGTCGCAGTAGTCGCTCCACCCTATGCATGCGCCAGGTAAGCGTATCTTCCACGTACTTGCATGCATGCCCAGAGAAGTGTGCGAGCACGCTCTACGTAATAAGATACCGGCGCGCGTTACTTGGAAGAATCGAAGAAAATTAGCGGGCACAACTCTTGAGCTGAGAGTGAGAGTGAGAGTGAGAGTCAACCACCTCTCCAACCCTGGGAACTGGGATGGTTTGGACACTCCTTTATTTGCAATCCTCTAGGCACAGTTCAAAGCTTGGCCACATTATACTTGTGTTTAATTTGTCGACAGTAACAGCTGGCTGGTGATAGATTATATACAAATTCACCTCTGTCCTGGACTTTAGAAAGGACAAGAGAAGCTTCCATTAACTTACTCATGAGCTAATGAACTGAGAGCGTGAGGGTCAACAACCTCGCCGACACTGGGAACTGGGATGGTAGAAGAAACTCCATTCCTTTGCAACCATCTAGGCACAGTTCAAGCTGCTGGTCAGACGACTGTACTTGCGTTGTCGACGCAGTAACAGCTGGCTGGACTTAACAAAGGACTCGAGAAGCTTCCATATATGTTGATAGACCGAAATAACTAACCCTAGGAGCAAAGTGTAGTGCCCTGCTCAGGTTTGTGCTCCTGCTCTACCTGCTGTAATGCCACTGCTCCACTATAAATAGAGCCCCTGACTCCAGGCCAGGATACGCGCCTCAACAAGCACACTAGTGATCCTTTGAAAACAGCTGAGAAGATCATCGATCTTTCACCTCCATCTATACCTAGCATTGCTCTCTCACATACAGATCGCTAGCCATGAGGTCTCTCGAAGCAGTGCTTGTGCCCATCCTCCTCGTGCTCTCAATGGCCATTGTCAGCACGGCGCCGGTAACAGCCTCCGCGGCAGCCGTGGCCAGCGTACCCCCGGCCTCGGCGCCGTGGGTGCCCATCCCCAACGCGGAGGACTTCTTCTTCCGGCAGGTTGCCAACTTCTCGCTGCTGATACGGGCGCTGGTGTTCAGGGAGTACCTCGACCTCGTGCATGTGGTCTCCGGGAGCGTGCAGGCCGCCGGCGCCGGCAACAACTACAGCCTCCTGCTGCGGGCGGCGGACCGGACGAACGGGGCCGTCGGCAGGTACCAGACGGTGGTGTGGGGCGTGCCCGGGTCCAGGGACTGGACCTGGAAGGTGGTCTCCTTCCAACGCGTCGCCGATAAAAACTGAGGCACACACCGATCAGTGTGACCTACCACTGCACACGCATGCATGTTTTCCGTCCCATTCCTTGTCCGTTGCCTACGTCCTGCATGTGCTGGTAGCCCGGGCTGTCCATGTTTTCTGGTAGAGAGAAATTCTTGCTTGGTGTTCGTTTTTGTAACTGTTGGCGACGGTGACGAGTGTTTTTGGCGTGTAACCTTCTGCGTATGTCTTTCGAAGCTCGTAGTGAAGTTTTAATTTGTTGCATTAATTTTCGTTAATATCAATAATCAAAGTGTTAGCAGCTCGATCCTATATTCCTTTATGGAGCTAAATGTACATGAATACAACCGACATGCTGAGATCATGCACAAATCGAAACAACCAAAGCTTAATAGTGCTACTGGAATCAAAAGAAAATAAGAAAAAGAGGCTGTCGCCCGTTGCTACTTGCTCTATCAGTTTTTCTATAATTTCTTGGTCCCACCTTTATTCTTTCCGTTTTCCGCAAAAACGGCTATATGCGTTTCGTTTTCTAAATCGGGAGGGCTCTCGCGATAGTGCTAAATCGAAAGCCCCCTCGATTTAAGATATATTTTACCGAAAAATAATGCAATGTATAGTTGATGTATTTCACACACGCGTACACGAGGGCAGCAGCGCAGCGTGATTCATTAACCGAACAGCCAAGTAAAATAAGAGCAAGTTTAATAACGCAGCTAGCAAGTGGGCTGCAAGGTTTCTCTCAGCCTTTTCCTAGCCCACCCGTACAATGGTAAGCTCTTCACCATTAATATATGGTCCACAAGTCATTCTCACAAAGTTTCTTGGTTCCTGTGCCCAAGTCGGCTGTAAGCTTATAGCCCGCTTCTCCTCTCTCATCTCTTCTCTCTCCTCCACATCAGCATTCAGCCAGCTTACAGCCCCTTATTATACTTGCTCTAAACGTGGCAACTGATCACGTGCCTGGCATTATTTCAACAGGCGGGCGGGCGCAGACAGGCCGGGACAGCTCGATCTGCAACGACTTCCCGAGGCTTGGATGCCGTGCGTTGCGACGCAACCCACCGAGCGAGAGATCTCGAGACGGCGTCGCAATGGACTTTGGAGCGCCGCCAGATTGATGAAAGCATTGCATGGACTAATCTGGCCTGGCGGACTGGCCCATGAGATCCAAAACATAGTTTCTATTTAAATATATTTGTAATTAACATATTAGCGATGTGGTCGATATGTCCGAGTGGTTAAGGAGGTAGACTCGAAATCTACTGGGCTTTGCCCGCGCAGGTTCGAATCCTGCTGTCGACGCTTTTTTTGTTCCTTTTTTCCTGTACAAGAAAATTCGGTCGCAGTGAACGATTGTGCAAGCTAAATTCCAGGGCAAAGCACAAAACTCGCTCATACTTTAGAAAAATGCAAATGATCAAAATATATTTGTATTACATTACGTAACTGCACAATATCTGCGATACTAAGAACTATAATAGGTATTTATGCTAAGGGTGTAACGAGTAAATCTCGCATATATTCTTAACTTCGAGTAAAATGCGTCATTAGTTAAAAATTTTCGAAATGAAATCTTGAGTTTTAATTCACAGCCAATCATCTCTGTAACGTCAATCCACATAGTCTAGCTTGTGTCCTGGAGGTAGGAGATTAACTGGCAGCAAATTGGACAAGTTGGGCTTTTAATTTCTAGGCTTAGTGACGTATAGCCAAATTAAGGGGCCTCAAACTTTTCGGAGCTCTCTGTACGGTCGTCCCACAGCGGGCAACCTACTGGCTTGCTACATTATCGACGTCTCACAACATTCCAATTGTATGATAGCTTTTCTTCACCTCCATTATATTTCGCATATACCGTAGATACCATTTTGTCGCCAACAGGGAAAGAAAAGGAATTCGGTCCATTTTGTACTTCAACCTGCTGGGGACTCCGCCCATATCCTTTTTTACTAATAAGAAGAAGTGGGAGGTATTGCCAAATTTAGGGGCCTCAAACATTTAGGGACTCTGTGTGCGGTCATCCCCAAGTGGACAATCTACAAGCTTGCTACATTCCACGTACTCGAAAAAAAAATTTGGACATACCTGATTGACCTTCACAATGCATGATATCATTTTGCCACCGACAGCCTTAGATCGTTAGTACCAGATGACTTTTTGTCCGGTACTAACGCGCAAAATTAGTATCGGGTAGAAATTTTCGATCTTTGGAGCCTTGACATTTAGTATCGGTTGGTGTTATTACCCGGTACTAAAAGGCATGGAGCATTTAGTACCGGGTAAATGCGGCGCCAGGTACGCCC
>NC_028450.1:10819384-10895625 GCF_000263155.2 Setaria italica | reverse complement strand
GTGTTATTACCCGGTACTAAAAGGCATGGAGCATTTAGTACCGGGTAATAACACCAATATCTCGTGGAGTACCATTTAGTACCGGGCAATACCACCAACTGGTACTAAATGGTGAATGGTGTGACATTTAGTACTGGACGATGTTATTGCTCGGTACTAAGGCCTCTCCACGGATTACTTTAAAAGGAAAGCATATCGAACTCCATCACATGTGTTGTGTCAGTGAGATGGTAAGGAAGGTTTACGCGAGGCTTGAGGTCATGGGTTTGAATCCCACTGACCGCGCACGTGCATATTACGCGTCAAATTTATGTGAGTTGTGACTTGCGACAATGCACGTGTGCGGGCCTCCCGGCTGTTTGTCAATTTTCTTTCTTTATTTTTTGGGTGCAAAGACATTTAGTACCGATCGGTGTTACTGACCGGTACTAAAACCCCTCTTTAGTACCAGACATTTTGGCCGGTACTAAAGGTCGGTTCTCCAGTAGTGGAAAGCGAAGGAATTCGGCCTTTTTTGAACCCAACATGCTGCAGACATGGCCCACATCCTTTTTTTCCTTGTAAGATGAAGGTGGGAGGTGATGCAGCCTTCTTTTTTTCTCCTTTTTCTATTCTATTTTTTTTCTTTTTCTTCCTTTTTCATTTATTTTGTATACATAATTATTAGTTCACCATCTGTATATATTCTATTTGTTGTAATTGTAACATCTCGTATTTTTACGAGATGTTTGAATTTGCAAAAATATGGATTTCAAAAAAAAATTTGTGATGTGGTGTGAATTTTTCCGAACTATAAGATTGTCTTCAGTGAATCTCTCCCAAAACTCTTAGAATTAACTCATAAACTAAATTGAATTGCTAAGGTGAAATGTGTGTTAGTGTATATATTTGGAGTTCATTTGGAATTTTATTTGGATTTGTTGTGTGGGATTTGTATTTGAATTGGAATTCAAATACAAATCAAACTAGAAAAAGCTAACTAAACTTAAACTAGGCCCAAAGAAGCTCACCTAACCCTACCAACCCACCTAACTAACAATCCAACCTAAGGCTAGAGCAAAAACATTAATTTCCAGTTTTCCAAAACTCGAACCTCCGGTTTCCAGCCCAGACCGCCTCCGCGCTGCAGCCACCGCCCGGCCCCACACGTCAACCGCCCATGACACTATTCCTCTTTCTTTCCCACGGCGCTCACGCGCCCGGCATGAGTACGACAGTGACGTGCGCGCCGCGCACGACGCCGGCCCTGTCTGCGCCACTTTTTGCGCTGGCGCCCGTGGATGGCCGCCACGCCGGCTAGCCGCAATCCCTAGCCGTCCAAGCCGCCTAGAACTCTAGCCACCTCCTATTAGAGCCCTGAACCAGCCCCTTCCAGTCCACATCTGCAATTGGGGTTTCTCCTCTTCACCGCCGCCGGTTGGAGAAGAGAAGGAGGAAGGAGGGGGCATAGGAGACGGGGAGAAGACACCGGAGGAGGAGAAGACCGTTGTTGCCCCGCCGGAGAACCACCAAGCCCGCGCCCGTTCGTTCCACCTCGTCACCACACCGCTTCTTCTCTTGCTAGCAAGCCCTGCTCGCCTGGATGAACCGCTGACCCAGCTAAGGCCTGAATCGCGCGTTCGCGCGCATGCAAAGCCCATCACGGCCGAATCTGTGGCAAAATCAGAACTTCCAATTTCCAAATCGGAACTTCCGGTTCTACGCAGCCCAGCCTGCAGTAGGTCCAGAAACCTTAGGAAGTCTCGGCCAAACAAACCCCAAATCCTTGTGTGGAGAACCCTACTTTCCCAAGACCATCCAAAGCACTTTCCCAAGAGATCTCCCCCATGGACATCCAGTTTTCCAAAATCGGAACATCCAGTTTTCCAAAATCGAAACATCCAGTTTTCCAAAACCAGAACTTCCGGTTTCAAACCGGAACTTCCGGTTACAAAGTCGGAGCTTCCAGTTTTACCCCAGAAACTAGAAAACCCCCCACAATAGCTTAGCTACCAACTTTTTAGACCCCCTAAGCTACCTGTAAACCTTTGTGGCAGCTTGCATCCAAATGCAGCTGACCTACAGCATGTTAACTGCTAACTCCTTTGTTTCTTGGTTTTGCCTATCAAATCAAAATGTCGAAAAATGTTTTCGACTTCAAAATTCAAAACCAATTCATTCTAATTCCAAAAATTGTGAAACCGGTTTCATAATATTCATAAAAACATGCAGCACGTGTTAGACTAGGCTTTACTCTTGTTTGGTACTTCTTTGGATGTCTTTTCGATTTGCTTTGCAACTAGACTTTTGGTAATTATGGTAATTGCGTAATTAGGAGCTGCCGGAGACTCGGAGCTGAACCCAAAGCCGGAGCCATTGGAGGACTACTACGAGGAGGAAGACTACTTAGGTTCACACCCATTCGGTTTGAATACCCATTAGGCATTGCTAACTAGTATGCTAGCACTTTATTTCTTCGTATGATGATGAGGAACCATGCATAGCCTACTTTATGCCTTGAATCCTTGTTTGACCTACTGCCATATTACTTATATTTGCTATGTGCGATGCTTGCATGTGTATAGGCTATTGTGATTAGGATTCTTGGCTTGTGTGGGGTTCAAATCGACAGGAGAAGATGTTTTGGGGATACTTGATGGGGTCGAGCTTTACACAACCCAATCTTCGAATTGGGGGCTTGGGGTCCATTCTTGGACGTTCCCTATATGGTACTTGTTGCGGGTACACATTTGAGGAGCGTAGGAGTTGGTGGTGATACCTGTTATGGGTGTAGTTGTGGACCACGTTGTGGAAACGCTTTTGGGAGTTAGGAGCTTGCTCCGGTCTGAAACCAAGTGGGTCGCCATGCTTCACGGGAATATGTTAAACATGCACGCCACTCGTCGAATAATGGGTCTAGGCCCGGGTCGAGACTGGCAAGTGCAATACCATACCTGTTGTAGGATAGAGTATCAATGTAGGGGGAGTGGTGCTAACCTTTTGCCCCCTGATTTGCTTTTGCCCCCGATTGGCCCCGGTGGGAGTGCTTCACAATTTCAGGGTGGTCCTCTGTGGGGAATCGCATCCGAGCCCGGATGCAGGATGGTATCGTAGCTCCCATGTTCTTCGCCCGGTAGGGTGATGTTCAGTCGGCTGATCCCCGACAGGTGTACATACTTTGCAGAGTTATACGTATAGATGTGTCCTCGATCATGGACAATTTGTGAGTGTGCAGGTTTGGACTTGGAGTGAAAGTCCAATCATGAAGAATTCATGAAGGAAGTGGTCACATTGCTTCGCTCAAGGATGCCTGTGGTGAAGATCGGAGATGAAGACTTAAAGCCCTAGCTACCGCTGCGTATGAGTTTTATTTGTCGTTTAGCCCAAGGGGCATGTACAATATTCGTATACCGAGTTGAATCGGATGTAAATATCAAATATTGTACTCTGATTTCATTGTACGGAAATGATATTATGCTGAAATGAGTTCTATACGTGATGGCTACTAATCCAGGGACTATCACAGGGGTATAGGGAGTCGGATTCTCGGAAATGGAAATCCGGTTCATTTCAGTAATAATAATGATTTGTTTTGAACTTTTGATTATTTGTTATCCATATAGAATTATATGCACGTGGAACCATTTTGCTCATTTTTTCTAGAATAATTAAGATGTTCGTGATGCGGATGTGTTTTTTCTCCGTGTATGACAATTTGTTCACGTATGGAGCTACCTTGTTCACTTCTTAGACTAATTTATTTGCAATGCTAATTTTTTTTTCATTTTGTAAACTCATTTGTTCATGATGTCCAGTTTCATTTTTATCCTATGTAATCAAATGCTCACGAAAACTTTAAATCTTTTGGTCGCAGTAAGCTATTATTTGTACATCATGTTTAATCATTTGTTCAGTAATTCTTTGTTTCTGTTGTTAACATATATTTGTTCACAGTAGTCAAAATGTTCTAACTTGATAAAACAAATGTTCTTAAGGAAATTTCATCCAAATATAGTCGAGAGTGGCCTTTTTTTAGATCTTATTTTAATAAATATAATGGTGCAATCAAAATTTCATTTGAATGTTTGATTTGATATTTATAGCATTTTAGCTTCGAAAATACATGCATGTGCGTGATGTCAGCGATTTCATACTTTCTTTGCTGCATGCTTGAATAATACCATCTTTTTTCGCTGCTAGTAAAGTTGGGCTTGATGGACCAGGCCGCTCGTCCTAATCCTCCGGCTGTGTAATTTCTGTGCTGCACATTTGATGCTACGTTAAAAATTTCTGTCGCCTTCAGCAACACGACGACACCCAGCTTCACCCCCTTTTCAAGGCCCCGTAACTATGCTAGAAATTTCATTGGCAACTCAAAATCTTTGGCAAGTCTCTGGAGACCACAAATATTTCACGCTTTGTCTGTCCACCGGTGCTCCCAGCTGGTTAGGAGAAAATAAATTCATGTATTCTTAAAAGCATAATTTTATAGCAGCAAACACATGGATATATATGGAGCCCTCGTGAACGGATCTGAATAGAATAGGAATCGACTGAGAGTAGAGGTGGCTTCTTCACAGGGATATCGTGCATCTTTCCGCATGAGTGGGATAAGAATGCATAGAGGTGGCATGTTTCATTAATTTCTTGCCAACAGGGAAAAAGAAGAATTGAAGGAAAAAATAATATAGATATAGAGATTTTGGAGAAGGAATCGAGTCATGCATGGTCTTTTCTTGTTGATGCGTCACTTTTAATTTTCAATCAATCATGGTGGAGATTAAAGCAGATGTATTATAACTTGGTTCCTCCTAATATACCAGCAGTTTGTGTTTTTTCTTTTTGTCTGGTTATTTTTAGTCTACCATTAATAGATGTATATATGCATATATATTGATATGGATAAGAACCATCAGTGACATAGAACCTATTTTCAGTGACGGTTCGTATTTGGATGTTCTAAACTGCTAGTTCATATTTCAATGTGCTAACACTGCCAATTCATCATGTTGTGAATGTGCAGTGTTGTGTGACCACTAGCATTTCTAAACCAATAGGTAATAATACCCAGTCGATAGGGTTTTATCTAGTATATGATAGCATGTAGTATTACATTAAAATGATGTGTAGCCTTCACTTATGATGCGCTATTGATCCAAGCATTTGATATACGTTAAGAGATAGTTATTATTAACTCGTTTGTGAATGCAGAAGGTACTCAAAAAATATTTATAACTAGAAATGATAAATGAAGTATGTACAAGTAGCTAGCTGGGTTAACTTAGCATTTGCCGGAGCTACTTCTGAAGGTTTCTTTCAGCTTCAGAATTTGTGACGTTATGGGTATTCGGTGTTCATGAAAATGAACGCTATGGGTATTCGCTGTTCATGAAAATGACTTCGCTCTTCTTGGGCATATGCTTTTTACCTGCACCCATAGCGCCTCAGTGGTTGCGTGATCACCATGATAGCACCTTACTGTTTGCTTGACGATGATGGGAGTGTTTTGAGCATATTTTTCGTGAGCCGAGATGCGAAGATGTAGACATGGTGAGATCTTTCTTTGCTAGCAATAGGGAAAAGGATGAATTACTAACAAAGCAAGGATAAAATAAGATATAGACTGAGAGATATCAGAGAGGGAATCGATTCCTGGTCTTTCTTTGTTGATGTCGCTTCTAAATTTTTCGGTCGGTCCTAGTGGAGATTAAATTAAAGCTAATGATAATATAACCTGGTTCCACCAAATATACGGTCAGATTAATTTTCATCGTGTATGATTAACGTGAGACCATACAATTAGATTGATAAACGTCAGGTATAGCCCACTATCACCGTTGATTCATTATTAGAGATGTCACTACCGGTTCATGTTATGAATGAACTAGCAGGGATGGGTTATCCTAAAGCAACCTGCAGTGATGATGGCATGTACTATTATTACTACAACAGTGCTTATTAGCCTAGGTTTATGATGCACTGTGGATACAAGCATTAGAGGTAAGCCTTAAGCGTTTCCTAGAATTAACTTTCTTTCGATTCCGAGAATTTCATCCATAGACGTACTGTCTCAAATAAAGCAATCTAATCAGTCGGCTAACAATGAAATCTCAGTGAACTTAGCAATCAAGCTGATAAAGTGAGCACCCGCACTAACTAGATTCCTTGGAGGTGTTGCCTGCCCAGTCGCCGATTTAAAGTTCTAGTCCTTCCCTCTTTATTTCCATGTCCCGGCTCTACCCTACTCGCTGCCAGATCCAGTTTACGCGGTGGCCCAGCTGGCATTGAAACTTATAGTCCTCGATCCTCATCCTCCAGGCTCCAGCGATGCAGCAGGACGAGCGCAGCAAGCTCCACATGGAAAGCAGAGTGGGGAAGAGAAGCAACGCTCAGGAGCATCTTGTTTGGAAAGCAGATGGAGAATTGTTCCGTGTCCGGGTGAAAAGAAGAAATTGCTTTCCTGATGATTCTCTCCGATCCTGCGTTACTGAGAAGGAAGCTACTCTCGTCAAAAGGCCAAAGCAAAGCGGAACCTCATCATCAACGAATAATAGCATACCTACTTAGAAGATCACACCCATGGTCATGTCTCGGCAACTTTTAATTTTCACTGCTGTACCTGTCGCTCTCGCTGCGTGTTATCACATGCAGTACGCTTTACTGAGTCAAGAAGCTAGTCAAGATAACCGTGTTACACATTTGGTTCTCAAAACATTTTTACAGTGAATAATGGCGCGTCCTAAGTGTGTTCTTATTTAAAGGCCAGCAGGGCTAGTAAGGCCGTCATTCTTACGTGCGTTTACAGCCTCACCACCTAAACACACGCACACAAGCCATGCTTCTCCTCCCTTTCGAGATGTCGCTGCTTCTGCTACTTGCCTTGCCACTCCTTTTCTCCTATGCAAATTCGAAGCTCGATAGTGAAGCGGAAGCCCTTCTTCGATGGAAATCCACCTTCGGCGATGACTCCGGGCCTTCAAGCTGCCTCAAGTCATGGAGCAAGCACATCAGCCCGTGCAACTGGACTGGTGTTGCCTGCGGCACCACGGTGCCTCATGGCCGTGGCTTGGGTGACGGCGGCGACGCTGTCCCAGTCGTGGCCAGCATCTCTCTTCCCATGTGTAACCTCTCTGGCCGGTTAGATGGGCTCGACCTTGTGGCTTTGCCTCGTCTTGCCCATCTAGACCTCAACGATAACAACCTCTCAGGGCCAATCCCACCGAGCATTGGTACACTTGGTGAGCTCACTTTGTTGGATCTCTCAAGCAATTCCCTCTCCGGGCCGATCCCACCCTCCATAGGTAACCTTACACGCCTGACTTACCTCGATCTCTCACAGAATTATCAGTTCCTAAATGGACATCTCCCCTCTACACTTGGCATGCTACACAACTTAAGGAAGCTTGATCTGTGTCGTAATAGCTTTACTGGCCCAGTACCTCCTAGTTTGGGAAATTTGACCTTGTTGGATTTCATTGGCCTTAGCTTCAACAATTTGTCTGGTTACATACCACATGAGTTGGGAATGCTCCATAGGTTGTCGTTCCTGCATCTTCTTGGAAATAGCATCATTGGCTCCATTCCTGGAAGCTTTGGGAATCTGACAAGGCTAGAATTATTGGACCTATCAGATAATCAAATACGCGGCTCCATCCCTTCGACCTTCTGGAATCTGAAATCTCTAAAAAAGCTTGTACTTGCTTCCAATCAGATTAATGGACTGCTTCCATCAGAAATAGGATTTCTAGTTAATCTCACTCATCTAGATCTAAGCACCAATCAGTTCACGGGAAGCATTCCACCGCAAATAGGACAGTGCCGCCATTTGTTGCAGTTGCGCATATCAGACAATTTATTAACAGGACCAATACCACAAGATCTTGGGGAATGTACTGGCCTATATGATCTGGATTTCAGCAGAAATAATCTAAGTGGCACCATCCCAATCACTTTTGCACAGCTTTACCAACTGCATAACCTCAATTTGTCATACAACAGTTTGGGTGGCAGATTTGGGGGCACATCACTACCTTCAGCCTTAGTTTCTCTTGACCATAATATTGATATCTGTGGCGACCAACGGTATGGTTTAACACCATGTGAATCATCAGGGCTTGGTGGCAAAAATGAGGGGAAAAGACATAATAAGCGTCTTATTTTGGCGCTACTTCTTGCTTTCGGTCTCTTTTGTTTCATTTGCCTGGCAATAGGAAACCTGGCACTTTTTTGTTGGAGAAGAAAACTTGCAAAATGCAGGACCAAAAGCAAGCCTGGAGATATGTTCTCCATATGGAATTTCAACGGGAAGATTGCATTCCAAGACATACTCGACGCAACAGAAAATTTTGATGAAAAATATTGCATTGGTTCTGGAGGACACGGGTCTGTCTTCAGAGCTGAGGTTCGAGGAAGTGTCTTTGCAGTCAAGCTGCTCCACTCAATGGAAGACTACACTGATGAAGGAACGTTTAATGCTGAGATCGATGTGCTCACAAAAATAAGGCATCGATGCATAGTCAAGCTGTATGGGTATTGTTCTCACTCTCAGTGCAGGTTTCTTGTGTACGATCTCATGGAAAGGGGAAGCTTAGCATCCATTCTTCACGAGGAACAACTTGCAAGAGAGCTTGACTGGCCCAAAAGAATTGCCATTGTGAGGGATGTAGCTCATGCTCTCTCTTACTTGCACCATGATTGTGATGAACCCATCATACACCGTGACATCAAAAGTAACAATATCTTATTAGACCGTGATTTTAGAGGTTATGTCTCAGATTTTGGCATGGCAAGGAAGTTGAAGCATATTTACTCAAGTTCGAGTACTATCTTTGCAGGGACATGCGGCTATATGGCACCAGGTACATGGCTTTAATCCTTTAATGCTATAACGCAACATGATTTTACAAGTTTTAAAGGAAAACTCATAGTTTTGATAATTTTATTTCTTGTCACAGAATTATCATCTACGATGGTATTGACAGAGAAGTGTGATGTATATAGCTTTGGTGTGGTTGTCATGGAAGTGGTGATGGGAAAGCACCCAGGAGATCTGCTGCTTCCATTCTTTTGCCAAACACAGCAGCATACGAAGCTGAAGGATATCCTGGACCAGCGCGTTGTAGAGCCAACGAGCAACGAAGAAAAGGATGTCATTCTGCTCGTGCTTGTGGCCTTTGGGTGTTTGCAAATCTGTCCTAAAGCTCGGCCAACGATGCAGCAGGTGTGTCAAGCACTAACAGACAGAAGTTGCCCAGCAGCAATCCTGAAGCCCCTTCACGAAGTTACTTTACAAGATTTGCACGACTTCTGCGGCACCATACAGAATATATGATGGCCCCATATATAGTCTCAAGAGTCAGGAACAATTTGGCTTGTGCTTTTGTATCTTATCTACAACGTACTGTTTGGTGAATTTGAGCCCTGTAGTTTGTTTTGTTTCTCCTTCTTTGGTTTTTATCTTTTTGTACAGTTTGAACCTGGTGTGTTGTTTTTCCTTCGTTCGCTTATTATTCAGTAGAGGGCTAGAGGCCTACCCCTCCTTTTCCTTAAAAAAATATCGAGCATGCTGTGCGCCAAACATTTGTTGTAGTCATGAATCATGACAAATTAAAACATTCACCAGATTGCAAGTATAATAATAAAAGGGCTTTGCTAAGGTACTTTGAAATGACTGTGGACCGTCCATTGAAGTGGATCTAAATGACTATTATTACATATAACCTCGAGGTAACATGAGGCATAATATTTATATAACTTTTTATTTTGGAAATTAGGAACAGGCAACTAGCTTGTACTTAGTTGCATGTTTTCTATTTTTATTTTCACAGGTGACATCAAAATAAGAGTTACATTGAAGAAACGTGATGCATGGTATAGTGTGTACATTTTTGTGTCGTGTTGTTTAATGCAAATAAAACATAATGCGACATTCTATATGTATGTAACCTTTTTATTATTATAATAAGGTCATGTTCCTTTAGTCCATGGACTGTTTGGTTCCATGGACTAAAATGGACTAAAGAATAAAAAATATTTTACTCTTCTTCCCTACCTTTTGGTACCCTTGCGCCTACTCCTTCCTGGCATGAAACCAACCCGAAGCGTTCGATTCAGCAGTGGTCGGAGCCGGAGACGTGGACCGTTGTTGGATCTGCGGGCGCCTCCTCCTCCATCCCCACGGCCGGCAGCATCGTCCCCCCAATCAATCCGGCCCTAGCGAGTTACCACCACCACCGATGATGGCAGGCGAGCACAGCAATCAACAGCGGTTGGGGTCGCCACCGACGGCGGCGCGCTCCTCGGCCCGTCGCAATTGGTCCCCCATCATTATCCGCACCTAATCTATTCAAGGGCAGTGGCGGCGGTGGCGACTGGCGATGGCGTCCGCTCTCTCCTCCTCTGCTGCTGCGGGGTGCTGTGCTGGAAGGGAGGGCGGTGGCCGGGATGGCGGTGCCCGGGAGGGAGGCCGAGTGGGAGGGAGGCGACGGGCGGGAGGGAGTCGGGTGGGAGGGAGGGCAGTAAATGAGGGGTAGGGTTGTCCCCAACACCCTTTAGTCCACTTTAGTCCAGTTTTGTAATATCGTGAAGCATTCTGAGAAGAAGTGATGAAGAATTCGTAATTTCATATTCTAATGTGATGTACTTATGATGTAATTTTTCATCCCTTTTTTTCTTCAGCCATTTGTAGGTAGCGCTGATGGAGCACTGCAAAAATCCTTCCATGTCGGGAGACAAGTGACATCATTACCAAGTGTCCAATCTGATAGGCGGATTCAGAAACAGTATGTATGCCTTTTGGTCACATTTATGTCTGCGATATGTTCCTATTCTGTTTCACTTGGCTTAACTATAATGTGGTCATTTAGTTATTTTCTAATGTAACATTTAGACACCACTTATGTAAAACTGTAAAGGGAGAATTAGCTGACATGTTAGTTATGTGACAAAGACAATGTAGTTGCTTGATGATTGTTAAGCAAAAAGGTAGGCTTACAGGGAACACATGGTACTAATGCATGTCAATAACTTGTTGTGCAAGTACTTAAGTTCATCTTCTCTTATTTATGTTTACAGTTTTGCAGCAAATTCCCCTTCAAAAAGTGTTGCAGAAATTTTTGGGAAACAACACTACAACTAACATCAAATTTCGTATTCAGTTCCTAAATCTGACTATTTTTTTTTCATCCACCAGCCTCCCATGTCGCGATCCATCCCGCGGTCGGATGCAGATCAAATCCTTGGGTGCTGACCGAGGGATCACCACGCGCGGCCATGGCAATCAACATCAGCAGTTCTCGACGAAGACCACGACGTACAGCCCTAAGCGACGCCTGGTCCGTGACGCCAACCGAGTTGCGCCCTCTGACATTGTCGAGTCAGCTGCAAGTGTAGAGTCTTACTCTGAACCCATGCTTCGACTATCTCCAATAACCTATCCATTTCGGGCTTTCCAGATATATAAGAAAAATCATTTGTCAGACACAATTTAGAATGAAACAATTATTATAGAAATAGGTAAGTGAAATTTGTTTTAGTCTCATCAGCATGTTCCGTTGAGTGTCACCGTTCACCAGTTTAAGTGTTTTCTCGGAATTGCATTGCGAAGTTTTGGTGCATCTCGTATGTTGTGGACTGCCATACAACAGTAACATGATCGAGTGCAATTTACATTTGTCTACAGACATAATTGCTTGCCAGTAAGATGAGAATGCTATTTATTTATGATTTGTACTGTCCGTAGCAATACACGTGCATGATCCTATATATTATTAAAGCAAGTAAGGCTTCTGCTTTTTTTTCGTCCGTACTGACAAGTGGGGCTGTTGGCTCCTGCAGCGGTTGGCTCTCCATCATCACTGTTCCTCCTCTGCAGAAGGCTGGATATCTCCCGCTCCCCGGCTGCCACGCCGTCGCGGAGCCGGAAGACGGTCCCTTCCGACGCCGTTGAATGCCTGGCGCGGTGGCGCCCTGGACCTGGTGCTCGCTAGCCTGCTGCCGCCGGCTGGCCGCCCCTCGAGGTAATCCTCTCACCCCCTATCACCATCCGCACCTTCGATTCATTCTTGGACTTCGGTCACGCCAGCCTCGCGACGGTTGGCCTTTCTCTAGCGCAGCAGCAAGCAGGGGCCTCTCTAGGCTAGGATTATTCGATTCCTCTCTGGAGCCGCGGCTTCGATTTTTTGTGACCCCCCAATCTTGTGATCTGCTGCTGAATCGAGGGTTCAAGTTGAGTTTGATCCTGAAATTGGGCGTTCTAGCGGCTACCGGCCTGTTCTGCTTTCCTATGACTTGTAGTGTTTAGTTTTGAATTTCTTGTCTCCGCTATTTTCCTCAGTTATTTTCTTTGGCGGAATAAGGATGAAGAGGATTTCTCTTTCGTTTGTTTGATTTGAAAATTTAATGTTCTGAGCCTGAGAACACCCTGAAGCCAGAAGATGTCATCCAGTGGTGTGAATGTGGTGGATACCGCATACTCTATAAGAAGCGAACCCGCTGTAGTAAGGCCACATCATTCCTTCTCTTTTCAGCTCCAATATATGATTGCTTGTGTTCTCATTGCATAGATTGAGGTAGAGCAAACAATGCTATTAGTAAACCTAAAGACCAAATTCTGTTTTGGGGGGCTGATGATAAGCAACCTACATACTTTAAAACATCCTATACTTTAGTGGTTTGTCTTGGCATTTGTTGTTAGCTGTCACAGTGTGAACCAGTTACTTGGGACAGGTGAGTATCAAGTGCCGAATATATGCTGACAGCAATGTCACAGAAATGGTTTTAAAAGTACTGTCGTATAATGGAATAGATGTTAGCTGATTAACAAGCTTGGTTTACTCGAGTATAGAAGTTAATTGTCGAAGACCCAGTTTCACTTCTAACAAATTAGGCCACTATTGACGGGCTATTTACTCAGCTAGGCTTCTTTTTAGAACATTACTTTCAAGTCTCTGTTAGCTGTATCATCGCACTTCTTACATGATGGTTGGAGGGACCCCAAAGAACTCGAGGGGAGTGTCCCCAAGCTCTCCAAAGCTTGTTGGGATGTTAGTGGCCATGTAAGGGAGCTGGAGGTAGACGGCGAGAGCGGCACATCCCACGAAATGTTAGGAAAACCATCGACCAAGCTCTCCAAAGCTTTTTGGGATGTTAGTGGCCATGTAAGGAAGCTGGAGGTAGACGTCGAGAGCGGCACATCCCACAAAATGTTAGGAAAATCATTGGCGTCGATGTGCCATATCAGCAACATCAATTTTCTAATTAAAGATAATGGCTAAAAAATACGATGGGTTTATGGTTTTCTAGAGCTTTCCAGCTCATTTAGATAGATATTCTAGATAATATTGATATTCAATTTACATTTTGCGATAACATTGATCAATCACGAGCTGTTTTTCTTGCAGATGGCTTCTTTGAAATAATTTGAGGACCCTCCATCGATAAATCTAAACGGGACCCACCGGCATAGACGGTGGCAACATTAGAAATGGCAGTGGGTCCACGACAATTGACATCGAGCTACCACCAACTACTCACAGATCCTAAAGAATATAAGAGTCAGCTAGCAAGAAAGAAATAGATATGCACAAATGTCTCACCAGCAAAAGGATGAATTACTAAAAGATGGCGTGCCCTCAATTACTAAAAAAACATACCATTTTTTATTGGTTTGTAGATCCAATCTTGCTCAAAGAAAATTGATATTATTTAGGCCTGAATTTCTAATATTATTGAAGCCTATTTTGAACAAGTCATCTTTGAGGTTTTGGTCATGTTTGCTGGGCAAGGGGTAGGTAAGGATTTTCTTTCCCCTTCCGTTGCAACGCACGGGTATATTTGCTAGTCTAGATTTAAGTAGCAATCAGTTTAGGGGAAGCATTCCATCTCAGATAGGAAATAGCTTGGGTTTGTCAATTTTGCGCATGTCAGAAAACTTATTAATAGGACCAATACCAAAAGAGATTGGGAATTGTTCTGAGCTATATGAGATGGATTTGAGCAGAAATAATCTGAGTGGATTAACCAGAGACTTCAGCGCATCTGCACCAATTACACATTCTAAATTTATCATTTAACAGTTTGAGTGGCAGATTCGAGGACACTTTTACCCCATTAGACTATACCATGGCCTTGCTTGACCATAATATGGATATAGATATCTGTGGTGATCCAAATTATGGCTTGAAACCATGTGTCGTCACAGAGTTAGACAAAAAAAAACCAATAAAAATCTTGTTATGGTACTGCTTCTAGCTTTTGGTACATTTTGCTCCATTTGTCTCGGAATAGGGTGCATGACGATTGTTAAAAGGAGGAGGAAATTCACAAAAGCCAACAGCATAAGTGCACCTCAAGATACGGTCTCCATATGGAATTTTGATGGGAAGGTTGCATTCTAAGACATACTTGACGCAACAGAATGTTTTGGTTTAAAATACTGCATTGGTATTGGAGGATAGGGGCTGTCTTCAGAGCTGAGCTTGAAGGAGGGAGTGTATATGCCATTAAACTGCTCCATTCTGTTGAAGACTATACTGATGAGAAAGGATTTCATGCAGAAATCCAAGTTTTGACGAAAGTCAGGCATCGATGCATAGTCAAGTTGCATGGATATTGTTCTCACTCCAAGTGCAAATTTCTTGTTTACGATCTCATTGAAAGGGGAAGTTTAGTATCCAATTTGCAGGAGGAACAGCATGCCAAGGAGCTTGATTGGTCTAAAAGAGCTGCAGTGGTGAAAGACGTAGCTCAAGCTCTCTTACCTGCACCATGACTGTGATGTACCCATTATACATCGTGACATCAAAAGTAGCAATATCTTGTTGGACCGCAATTTTAAGGCCTATGTGTCCAACTTTGGGATGGCTAAGAAGCTCAAGCATACTTGCTCAAGTTGGAGCACGATCTTTGCAGGGACATGTGGCTATATAGCCCCAGGTACAACACTTTAATCCTTTGTTAGATAATGCAATTTATTTAGAAAGTAAAGGTAAATTCCCCTGATTTTCGTGGTTTCATTTCTTTTCACAGAATTGGCATCGACAATGCTATTTACAGAGAGGTGTGATGTATATAGCTTTGGTGTGGTCACCATGGAAGTAATCATGGGTAAGCACACAGGGGACCTGCTGCTTCCGTTCTTCTGCCGAACAGAGCAGCATACAAAGCTCAAAGGATATCTTGGACCAGCGCATCACAGCACCAACGAGCGACGAGGAGAAAGACATCATCCTGCTCCCCCTGGTGGCCTTCGCTTGCTTGCAACAATGCAGCAGGTGTATCAAGCACTCACAGGCAAGAGCTGCCCAACAGACATCCAGAAGCCCATTCACGAAGTCAGATTGCAAGACTTGCATGATTTATGCGGCACCATAAGGAATATATGATGATTTTGTAGTCTCCGCATTAAGTTATGTGGCCAATGCGTCTTTTACTGTGTCAATTTTCCTAGACCAATGTATTCAATAATTGACATAGATATTGCACAGATGGTACGTAAAACTTCTCTTGAGGCAATAAATAATCACCAGTCATTCAAATAAAACCACAATTGCACTAATAAATAGATCAATTTTGGACTTTGATGAAATGAATTGCTATTAGTAATTTTCCTTTACTGAGCACCATAGTTTGCTTATACGTGAGCCTACTCTCCAGTGAACATAATGTTGATGTTATGCTTTATTACTAAGTGTAGGATCATCTCTCATTGATGCGATCCTTTGATACAAACACATGGAAACAAAATTGCTGGGAGTGCCAGCCTTTTACTCGTTTGCAGCTTTCTGGAGCTCGTCCCAGGTTGTGATCTTCTCTCTAGGCTTGTTTCTCAGCTGCCCTGCCATCTTTTCCTTGGAATCAATCTTCTCCCAACCACTGAATGGCACAAAACGAACATTGTTTTGTTTTAGGATCTCAACAAGTCCTGTCCTTCCATGCTTCTTCGAATCAGACGGGGGCCTTAGCACACCCTTGATATCATCTTCGAGGATGCTAGCCACCTATTTGTTAACCCATAAGCAGAAAAAATCATAAATAGCCTATCAAAATGGCAACCAACAAATAAATACAATGACAACGCTAAATGTGAAGTTTTTATGGTGTGTGGACTGTTGAGGTTCCAGTTGTGTCATGAACATGCAAAAGTAAACTATTCTTCCCCCACCCATACTAACAGACGATGGAAAAGTAACACCCATATCCGCACCCATACTAACAGACGCTGGAAAAGTAACACCCATATCTTGGATGACTTAACATTGGTGGATTTCTCAAGATTTTGTCGCAAATAAATGTTGGTCCCAGGCCATTATTGTCAAAGCGACAAAAGAACAAGCAAAAGCACTCTGATATGGGTGTATGCAAAGCGTAATTTCATAGCAAACTAACGTCTTGCAATCTACACATAAGGAATGAACGATAAAGCTATAACAAAGGTACCTACTGTTTCTTCCGCACAGTGGAGATTTGTCGCAACGATCCCAGTTGGTCCTCTCTTTAACCATCCTACCACGTACAACCCTGATTCCACAGTGGTTGTCTCTGATTCGCTGCTCAGGACTCTGCCTCTCAAATTTGGCACAACTCCTATAATGAACCAAGGATCATCATGCAAAAGCAATTGCATATGCTCTTCATGGAGCAAAAATGAGCTCCAAGGTAGCAGGAAAAAAAAAAGCAGTATTATGCACCTCTGTTTTTGTCGAAAGGCAAACCTTGTACAGGCAAAGATTTGTAACCAATACTTTTCAAGACCAGACTAAGAAGAAGGCAGCATATTAAATGCATCTCAAATATTATATGGTTAGGTAAAAAACCAGGAAAGCATAAGCACGAGCCAAAATACTTACCCACATTTTAGGTCTTCAAACTCACCAGTTCCAACAGCCACCTGCTTACCAGTTACTTCATCACCTACATAACAAACAAGAATATTTATCAGAAAGCTCAAGAAGTGATCAAGAAGATTCATTTCCAACCTGCTACACCAGACCTTTTAAAGCTGTCTTCTCAAGTTGAACAGCACCAACCGTGGAACCATTTTCTGAAGGGATGAATTTGATAGGTCTCCTGAAAAACACAAAATGAAGCTCTTTTTGGTCATTGTAACTGTTGTCCTTATGTGCACTTGCAGCTTTGGACAGCAACTCATAAACCCTTCTTTGGATTCTACTATTCCTCATCTCCTCCTGCAATTAGATAGCAACATTTCCTTAGTCAAGAAAAGGTGAAAGGTAACTAGGTAAATCAATTTATCGGAGTTTTGAAAGCAGGGGTGGACCCATGTTGTGCTGAGTGGTGGCCCTCACTCAAGTTCAGCCACAAGCTCATTAAGGCCCTTCAATCACCGTCAGTGCCCTCAATCACAAAAATCATGTGCCCCCACTCATTTGGGCCAAGTGACTCTACTGACCGAAAGAGGGAAATTGGTGCTATGATCGTGTTTTTTAATTAACCTTTGTAGAGCCCAACAATTATATTCTTGCATTAGCTTTTCTTCTATCCATTCTAAATTCTAGTTGTATTTTGAGACGAACTCTAAGTTTTGTCTCCTGATGCTTAACTCTTTTATTCTTACTAATAAGGTGCTGTAAGGTGTTCCTTTTGTCTGTAGGATATGCCTATATGAAGTTAAGTAGACATCCTAAGCAATGAAAAACTCAATTTTATTTTCTATTCAACTATTTCTACATACCATGCAAAGGGCGTCAAAATTATATAACAATTGTTCATCTTTCTCGTCAAAGACATGAGATCCTGCAACATGGAAGCAAGAACTAGAAATTCCGTGATCGCTACTGATGAATATGACCTGCGGCTGGGGAGAGCAACGTTGTTGATCATCCATAGTGGATCTATTTTTGTCTGACAAATGTATAGTCTTTATTCTAGCCTTTGCATGAGACATGCACCCAATGGCCCATTAATACAATTTTCAACCACAAGCCATCACATGTAGATAAAATCCAACAAAAATCAAGATGAAAAAACTAGAACAATTTATAAAAACATAAAAATAATTAAGAAGTATGGATACTTTCTGGTCAAGACAAACAATTAACTAATGTTTTAATTTCTAGATATGAAAGATTATAATGGCAAATGAAATCCACCGCTTATGTATGAGTTTCTAGTGGCAGCAGTTCATATGCAAGTTCATCTTAATTTATTAGTGTGTGGAATTAGCTGCAGTGTTTTAAAGGCGATAAGGCGACCTTGGAAATCTGTGCACACCTTATTGCCTAGGCGACAAGGCGAACCGGTTCCCCAGCGAGCTGGGTCCGCCTGGACACCTAGGCACCGCCTTTAAAACACTGATTAGCTGCATGTACAGAGTGCCCTCACTTAGGCTTCGTGCTGGGTCCGCCCCTGCTTGAAAGCAGAATGCCCACTTAGTAAGACATTGAACAAGAAGCCTTATCACTGCTGTGGGTTTAGTATCAGTAAATGATTAATTCTTACTATTGCTACCAAGATCTCATGCTAATATTTGTACATCACACAAAAATTATATGAAAACTTGCTTACAATCTGCACAATACATCATAAAATGGCCCTAACTGCCATGATAGAGCAAAAACTCCAGGTCCTATATAAGCCAGATTTAAGAAAGCCAGGATAGTAGAAGAAAACGACCAGTCCCACAGCTCAAAAGAAAAGGAAAATAAGTTAAAGGCACAAACCTCATCTGCAGGCGAAGTTGCAAGAACAGCTTCGTTGATGCAAATACGAACATTTTTCAAACCTGCATGGACATGATGTCAAACTTAGAATGACAGCATGATAATGAGATAGGATAATACTAATGTGCCGCGTGTCAAATGTCAAATACTGCAAGTGTTCAAACAATTGTTAAAAATACCTAAAATTTCACGCAACTCCTTTGCTGTGCATGCTGCTTGTACGGGACCCCGTCGCCCAACCAAGTATACCTTCCTTTACATGCAACATAAATAGAGAATTATGTATTATGTAATCATCAGTAATATATGGAAGTAAACTAGAAAGAAAAAATATAAGTCTGGTTTCAATATTAAAGTGAAAAGATACCTTATTGTGCTGCCACGTAGAGCATCCAACGCATAATCAGCAATATCTGTAGTAGCCAACTCAGTTTTACAGCGTAAAAGAATACGTGCAACATCAAGAGCAACATTTCCCTGAAATTAATCATGTTATGATAACAAATGGTATCGCATTCATAAAAGTACTTCAAGCAACATGTAAACAAAATGAAGGATCATGAGCACACAAATCAAATAAAATTATAGATCAACTGTCTATCAAGGTTAAATAAAAGTGCAATTGTGAGTCAGTTGTCTTGGCCCCAAGATGTTGGTAATTTATTCAAATGCTAATATACAAAGAAAAATCAAAAAATACCTGACCAAGGATGATTGCAGATTCTGTGTTTTTCAAATCAGGAGACAAGTCGCACATGTCTGGATGTCCATTGTACCACCAGACAAACTCGCGAGCTGAATGAATTCCTTTCAGATCCTAAAATGCCGCCCATGATGATACTAGAGATAAATAATGCCATCTAAAAAATGAGATAATCTCAACCACATAGGCAATGAAGATGCTAGCATTATAAACTCCACATGCACCCTGCTGACTACTTAATACCTAACTACTGCAATATATGAGGAAACACCAAAAATCAATTAGATTACAGTTAAATGATATTTCTGAACTGTGGTGCAACAGAAGTCAAAAGTCATACCTCTCCAGGAATACCAAGTGACCTATCACTTTCTGCACCATAAGCAAGAACAACCTGTTGATGAGTAAATACAATCTCAACCAATTACTTATATAAGTTCTGGAAAAAGTAGTAATAGAAAAAAATGAAATGAGACATCCTCTTGGGAAATGGATATTTAACTCAAGGTTGAACTTACAACATGATATGTTTTGCGAAGCTCTGCCAGAGATATATCCGTTCCCAGTGTTACATTCCCAAAGAATGAACAGCGGCCATTTGCAGCTACACGAGAAAATTGATTTACCACAATCTGTTGGAAAGTTGAAGTAAACTTAGGTTTACAAACAATTTATATACTGCCATAAGCATGAAAATTGGAAAGGAAGGTACAATCAAATAACCATAATACAACATCTAGCAGGTCCCAAGCAGTAGTTAAAACTATTAATTGGCAAAGCAAGATCTCTGCATTATATGAACAAAACAATATTGCCCTAACCTGATAACCACTACAGTAAATGAATAAATTGATAAAAACAAGTGAGGAAATAGGAAATAGATGACCAATTCCAAACTGGTATTTTTCACTTAGTTGCAAAGGTGCAAAGATGAAAGGTTGATTGAATTTCAGTTCCAGAAATGATAACTGCAGTAAACAACCACCTTTGTTTCTGGATGATCTGGAGCCACTCCAGAACGGACTAGGCCAAATGGTGTGGGGAGCCTATCAATGATATCAACTTGTGCTCCTTCATGACCCTTCAGCATCTGATTAACCAACCAAAGTAGCACCAATGAATACCGCGAAGAAACAAATAATTGTTAAAACGGAATAAATCTGAAGAACAGTTCCAACAGAAAGGTCCTAGAGCGTTGGACAACAAACATGTTTCTGGGAAAATCTAGTTCAGTGAAGGTATTGAATCATTTGTTCTTTTCATCGTTTTAGCATTTGGTCATTGTACAGCAATGTTGCAGGTTCCAGCACATTTTGATTAGAAAAAAATGCATCGCTCAACTAATAATTCCACCAGAGCACATGGAATTCTTATTGACATTGGTACACAAACTAATGAAACCACAATGAGCAAACATAGTTAATAATGCAGCACACTTCAAGGATAAATACTGAAGAAATCGTTAATCTCCTATGAAACCACAATACTCCTGCAGAACTGATGAGGACGGCCCAAAGCAAGGCCCTCAGAAGCAGAGTCGCGAAGATACGCAACAGCCAGTGCAATACGCATACCCTGTCGGCGGTGTAGAACCCTGCAGGGCCGCTACCGACGACGCAGACGTGGAGCGGTTCGCGCGCGAAGGCGGAGAAGCCCCTCGTCGGCGGCCCCTGGACAAGCAGCGGCCGCAGCCTCTCCACCGAGCGGGAGAGGAGCCGCAGACTGCGGGCCATCTCGTGAGCGCCGAGACCGCTGGCGCCCACACCACACGGAGTCGGACGGGGACTCAGTGGGGGGACGGCGGCGGAGACGTGGAGGCGCGGCTTCGCGGGGGCGGCGAAGTATCCCGACGCCCCGACCGATCTCCGCTCTCACGGCTTCGTTGTTTACAGGCTTGAGGCCGCTGATTCCTGTACAAGCCCAGTCTGGCTGTCACTGCGGTCTGGGCCGGGCTATTTTTCGATGCTTGATTTATTGGGCCAGTATGGAGGGCCGAATTTTGTTAGTGGGCTCATTTATTTGTTGAGCTGGTTCTCACTCTGAGTCCCTCTGACCTGTTAGGAATTATTTTGCTCACTGGAAATGTCAAAAGGATGGTGTATCTTCAAGAGTCTTTGGTACTACCAATATTTCATCCCAGGCAAGAGATCGAGCAACAGATCTATATATGTCTTATTTGGAACGTGATATGTAACCTTACGGATGGTACTCCTTCGAAAACCTGTATATTTACCATAACGAAATAACAAAATTACCACTTTTACTGACATGGCAAGCTAACTCATCGAACCAGCGTGGATTGACCATGCAAAATGACCATGATACCCTTGCCTTGCTCACCTTAACCATCCCTTTCCCTCTCTCCTGCAACTAACATGTGGGATCCACATGTCACGGTCATCTTCAACCTCCCGTCGCTCCCTTCTTCCTCCATGAAGCCCCTCATCCCTTTCCCCACCTCCCCCTCCAACATGAAACCCCTCGTTGAACGTTGGAAAAAAAAATATAAGTATTTTTTCCATTTCAAATGGTAAGTCATTTAAATTTTCTTGGAGAGTCAAACCATTTTATATTTAGCCAAAATTATACAGAGGATCACAAAGATTTATGGCATCGAATAGATATAGTATGAAAATATATTTAATGAAGAAACTAATGGTACTTTTTGTATCATGAATGTTAATACTTTATTGTATAAATTTGATCAAATTAATTTGAGATATTTTGACTTTCTAAAAAATTAGAATAACTTACAATTTGGAACGGAAGGAGTAAAAAAATAATATAAAAGAGATAAGATTTTCATGATAGGCATGTATGTATGCGCGCCTATTAGATTCATCAGTACTTCGTCCAGCTGGTAGGTACATACCATATACAAACTGACGTGTAAACTGGCCACAAACCGCCACAGGGAAACGCGCTACGAGTTAGAGGCCAAGAGGGTGCATGCCACGCTCGGTCTTTTCACCGGTCACGACACGGCTGCTACACCGGCCGGTTGCCATCGATCGATGCACAGCGCGGTCGCGATCTGCCGCAGGCAATGAGCCTGAAAGCATATGCACGGCTGCAGCTTTCGGAGTTCAGATGCCGGCCGACGAGGACGACAACGACGCGTCATCTACACACGCATGTGTGCGCAGGTATACTTAACTGCTGGAGAGAGAACCTTTAGTACCGATCTAAATCAGGCTTTAGTACCGGTTGTACTCGGTATTGTTAAGTAGATACTAAGAAGTCCTTTAGTATTGGTTTAAGAGGTCTTTAATACCGGTTGTGGAGACCAACCGGTACTAAATTTTTTTTTCTTGTTTGTTTCTTTTCTCATTTTCTTTTCTATTTCTTTATTCTATATTAGTATTTCGTATTTATTTTCTTTATATATACTACTCTAATACGCTGATATATATAAGTTGTATTTGATTTATAATATGAGGGCCAGCTGCGGCGGCGGGAAGAGGACTGGCATGAAGACTAAATCACGCTAGACCCTTGAATTGATTATTTAATTATTCTAAAGCTCGGGGGTTGATAAGCTACACCCAACAGTTGATTTTTTTCAAGATAAAAAAAGAAGATTCAAGATTTTATTGACCCTTAGCCTGATTCTTCGATTCAACCTAAGGCTCGGGGGCTACTCCATATGGAGTGTGACTTTCACCGCCCTCCATATCACATTCCAAAGATGAAGATTACAAAATCAAGACGATCAAGGGCTTGAGCACACCATAGCTTCATGGCAGCTTTGAAAAACTTTGAAGATTCAGCCAGACAAAGTACTCGAGGAGCACTAATACTACTCAGTGAGGATTTGAAAAGTACTCGAAGACTGCTACATTCGACTATGAAGCGCTCGGAAGCTTGTCGTGGATAGATCCCCAGTACCCGCAACGAAGGAAGAAGATAGACTCCTACTAGGATTCCCCTGTAATCCTACTAGGACTCGAACTCCTAGTAAAATTCCCCCATAATCCTATTAGGACTCATACCCTGAAATTTTAATAGGACTCCTACTTTGTAACCGACTAGTAATCCCGCCCCTGAAGTACATAAAGAAGGGTGGGGGTCTCTAGATCGGTAGGCCAAGACCTCCTAGAAACACAACAGAGGACCAAATCCTCAACACCAAATAACACCCAAGCGCAGGGCACAATATACAACACCCCAAACAGGATATAGGGTACTACGCTACTCTGGCGGCCCGAACCTGTATAAATCTGTGTCTTGTGTCCTCGCGTTTACCTTCAAGTTCTAGGTTCGATGATTCCCCACCAACTAATCTACTACCTTAGGATACCCCTCGGTAGGTTGCCGGGTATAAAACACCGACACCGAGTGCTGGCTAGCACTGGTACTAAAGGTCGACCCTTTAGTGCCAGGTCCAGCTACCACCCGGTACTGAAGGGGGGCAGAGCGCGCCAAAATGAAACTGTCCCCCTTTAGTACTTAGTGGACCTGAAACCCACTAGACTGGTAGTGGAGCATAACGATCATCAAAAGGAGCTTCCTGACCCGCTGCAACAGCATCTTCATGATATCTTTCCAATAACGAAGCATTCATCTCTCCCACATGCTCATTTTCTTCGGCTTATCATGAGGACCAACTATGGTTTTCCCCTTGCCGCGAGCGGAACGACGATCGCCCCCCCCCCCATCGCCACTATCTCCAGCAGCAATAGCCATCTCTATGTACCATAATTTATTTAGCTCATATTTGCAAATGACTAAACTATGAACAAAATATATTTTTCCCCGCAATTTATTTAGCTCAAACATAATATATAAATGAAAATTTTCTCCATTGTAGCTTATTCTAAAAATAACTAATTACATAACTATTTCATCTTATTATCTCTATGTACCACAATTTATCTCGCTCATATTTGCAAATGACTAAAATATGAACAAATTATATTTTTTCTCATAATTTATTTAGCTCATATTTGTGAAGGACTTAACTATGAATTTATTCCTCTAACCTCATATCAATTTATTTCACTAATACGAAACATAGCATCCAAAAATTTAGCTTATTCTAAAAATCACAAATATGAGCTCTAAATAACACATGCATATAAATGAAAAATTACTCCATTGTACCTTATTCTAATAATTAAAAATTATTCTAACTCTAAAGTATAAAACTTAGTATACCAACCACGCATCAAGGGAGGATAAAGTTTCTAACCTTTAGAACACTTGAATGAGTGAAATTCCCACGAAATGGTAGCACCTCCCCTATTCCGTCATGAATGAATGAAGCCTGAGCTAGAGGAAATGGCTCGGGCAGGAGGAAGAAGACGTCTGATTTATAGGAGGGAAGTTAGTACCGGTTGGAGGCTCCCACCGGTACTAAAGATCACCCATTAGTAGGGGTGGAGCCTCCACCCGGTACTAATGTGCCTGAGGGGTCACGGGGGGCTCCCGGGGAACTAGCCGTTAGACCCGGTACTAATGCTCACTTTAGTATCGGGTCAAAAACCAACAAGTACTACTCGGGATGAATGCTGAGTTTTCCAGTAGGGCGTGCAGCGAGCTAGTGCGTGCAGAATCCTAGGCAGCTGGACGCACATCACGACGACGTTGATGTGGACACGTGTGCCGCCGCATGCATGTGTCATGTGTGTGCGTGGCAGTGAGCCAGCGCAATATCGGGAGGTGGTGGCGGGACGTGTGTGGAGGCGAGCCGGTCGGCGCCGGGGCACCGTATGGCACCACACACGTGTAAGTCCGGCAGCTACTAGCCCGGGCCCCGAGGGCTGCTCGCCCGCGCGCGCGCCTTTTATTGGGCCACGACCAGGGATCATCGCCAGATTGAACCCCTGCGGCGGTTTGGGGAGTTGCTGCAAGACAACATGAGATTTGATGAGATGAGATAGCAAGATGTCAATGCCAATATTTTTCTTAGGAAAAATTGGTTTCATAGCATCGAAAAGGTCGACACATCCAGAAAATACCATTGAAAGTTTGTCTTTCCATAAAATATCATTGAAAGGTTAACAGTCAACTAGAAATAGCATTCTATGACGTGCAGAGGAAACGTCGTTAATCCTATCCAGCTCATCCCTCCTCGGCTCCTCCTTCCTTCCCAAGATGAGCGCTGGCCACTCCTTTACCCCTCTTCTCGATGGGCACGCAAAAGCCTGCAGCCACCTCCTGAGCCCCTGGCCACCTCCAGCTACAGTCCGAGCTCCACGTCAGGCCACCTCCAGCTACAGTCCGAGCTCCACGCCATGCCAAGGATGCGAGGCCGAGCGAGGGCATTGCCCTGGTCCTCTGCTCCCACACACAATCTCTTGTCCGCTCTCTCTCCCCCATCAAAGCAAGCGGCCACCTGTCCACCTCCAATCCAAGCACCAGTTGTAATCTATCCATTGAATCCCCCTCTGTTGCTCTGCTCAAATCAGCAACCAAGCAAGTAGCACGGTAGCACCTGCTCAACTCCTGCATCTCCAAACAGAGCAAGCAAGCAGCATGGAACATGCTATCTCCTTGTTCTACTCGATTTCCCCCTCCCTTCTCTATAGCATCAGAAGCACCTGCTTGCTTCCAAATTTCTCACGCGGGCAAGCACTAAATCCACCACTACAATCTTCAAGTCCATCAAATCGACGCCCTCAGGTACGTCGTGGAGCCTGAGCAAGGGCGTAGGGGAAGCGCTTAGCACCAAGACTGGATGTAGTGAGGGTGTTGGACCAGCCGCGGTAGCGACGCAGCACAGCTAGGAGTAGGGGTAGGCGGCGGCCTGGTGCTGAAGGAAGAAGCAGCGGCTTGCCGAAAAACGGAGGGATGAGGAAGGCGTTCAGCTTTGGGAAGTCTAGAAGAAAAATGGGAGCGAGGAGGCATCTAAGATGGACGACGTTAACAACATTTCCACTCGAATGTCATGGAATGCTATTTCCAGTTGACTGTTGAATCTTTCAATGGTATTTTACGGGATGGCAAACTTTCAATGGTATTTTCCGGATGTAGTGATTTTTCAATGCTATGAAACCAATTTTCCCTTTTCCTTATGCATAATTGAAGCCTACAAATGTTTTATTTGGATTGTCCTAAAAGTAGCTTTCATCCTTGTTTCCTCCTCCACACTACCCACAAGATGCTGACTGATCACTATTTTTGTCATCGAGTCGAGACAACTCATTTGCTAATTCAGCGGAGCAAATTTGGCTCAGCTAAAAGGCTGATGCCAATGGGGACCATGTAAGCCTATACCGGAACATTTTGGCTAAGACTAATCTTGTAAAACCTTTGTATAAAATTCGGTCACACACACAACAACAATGATCCTATCCATTTTCCTTTTTAATAGAGGTTGCCGCCATGCTAACCCGCGAGTGAGATGCCTCCACCTAAACCCTCTCTACTCTCCATCTTCCGCCACCCATAGAGGTGACACCTACATTACACCACCTCCACTACATAGGCCAATCTTCGTGTCTTCACCCTCCCTCTAAATCCCACTATTGGTGGTTACAAAATGCCCAGTAGAGGGTGGCTCTAGCACACGGTACTTGTCCAAAGAGCTTCTAGGGGACTGAGTGGCTAGAATGTTATGTCTTAGACGAGCCGAGGGCTCGCCCATTTCTAGCCTTGGGAAACCAAACCTTTTCGGGTAGAAGACTCTTCTACCCCTGGTACAGCCCCTCCCACCTGTGGCGCCCCTTTAGGGGCACTCTGGTCTTATACCTTCGCTCTCTGTGGTACGGAGGGTTTCCGTACTCAGGGCGAATGTGGCGGCCTTGTACGGGGACCTTCCATACTGGAGGTGAGGTTGATTCAACAAACCCGTCCTTAGGGCAGATGCACACTTGGTCCAACTAAACTTGTGGGCCTTACGAAAACTGATGGTGGGGTCCCATCCATCTCGCCAATTGTTTCCAAGATGGGGGACTTCCGGCACTCTCGATAGTCCTCCGGCCCTCTCGGTAGTCCTCCGGCATCCTGTGCGTACCTTCCCCGGGTATGCACCCTTGCCTGTTGTCTAGGACTTCTGGGTGGAGAGGCAGAGAGCGAGCAAGAGAGAGAGAGAGAGAGAGAGAGAGACAGAGCCCCGTCTGTTCATGTTCGGAGGGGCCCCGGTAGATTTAAGGTTCTCCTGGATCGCATGGTCTCTTGGGCTGTGACGCGTGGCCGATTCCCCAACAGCAGCCCTTTCCCGATGGGCTCCGAGAGTTAGCTCGTGGTGGTCGCTGGGACCTCTCTATCGTACATATATGTACGGGCCCACCAGAAGGTTTGGATAGTCCTAAATATGAGGTTGGACATCAAGACGTATCTGACATGGAGACTATGGCGCATGACGGCGTAGTCTACATGGAAAGCAAGGAACTAGTCGAGGATTAGGAAAAGTACTCATAGCTATAAAACTAGAACTCGTCTAGTCGAATCCGACTAATTTTCTTGTAACCAACCGAACTGTAACCCTACCCCTGGCAATATAAGGTGAGGCAGGGACACCCTTCAAAGAAATTCACTCCAACCAACACACAGGACGTAGGGTATTATGCTATTCAGCAGTCCGAACCTATCATAATCGTGTGTCTGCGTTTACCTTCGAGTTTCTAATCTCGACGAGCCTCACTAACCAAAATACTACTCCGGGTACCCCCTCAGTAAGTTACCGGGTCTAAACACTAACAGCTAGCGTGCCAGGTAAGGGAACTCGCCGAGAATCTACTGGCGAACTCGATGGCATGAGTCATCATCAAACCAATTGTCGCATTCGAAGCAGGTCTGACGTTCGTCTTCGGCTCCTAGGTTTGCATCGCAGATGGTGTTGGAAATTTCCGCCACCACATTGCGCCAGCCCAAGAGAAGAAGCAGCAAACCATGAAGCTCCAGCGCCAAGCTCTGGAGGATCTCGTCGAGAATTTCGGCGAATTTTCAATTTCGAACCTAGTCAGAGGCTGGGGGGATGAGTACGAGTACAACTCGACTTCTTCCACCGGTCGGATTGAATTGCGCGAGCTGGCACATAAGCCATCATACGAATCGGATTGCCACCAAAGTTGATTCACGTTCGGACTTTGCAACATGATCATTGTTTATAAGGCAGCCCTATCCAGATCACAATCCGATACGAATACGATCGAGGATTTCAACAACTACTCGGTCCTGGACGAGGAAACTCCTTTATCAGGTCTGCAGCAGGGCCTAGTAATCACATCAACTTTCCAAGGCAGATTCATCTACTGGCCCAACATGAAGGCACCCACTCTTGCCAAAAATGATGATTCGCGCCCTATCGCCTACCTCGACACTCTCCCGTACCAGCAGGGAACTCCTTTGTCACCCATCTATGAGGAAGGAAGCACCACGAAGGTCATCACTTCAAGCTTGGGAAGCTATTCCCCAGAACGAGAACTTTTCTCTCTCATTACTGGACAAGAGGATGATGAAGAAGAGCAACGGGATAGGAACTCGCGACATGAGCATCACCCGTATGACGTCTCGCAGGATGAACTCACTGCCAATGTATCGGAGAGGAGACCGAAGCTCAAAGAACTCTACGACGAGGAAGGAACATCGCAAGAGCATATCACCGCCGCTGCCTCGCCGCGAACCTACCAATCATGAATCTAGATAACGCCTTTGAAGAAGTTCAAACACGTCACCATCGTAGTCCCCTCACCACCATCACGTCTATTGATCTCATCACCCGCGTGATGCCGTAGAACAAGTACACTAGACAATTGGCTAAACTGGCAGAACGCGTGTATGAAAACTTGATTAGTAGAATCCAATACAGACAGTCCAATGTAGTGCATCCCAGCGAACTCAACATGGCAGCAGCCATAGAGGCCCTTCATCAAGACCAAGTCAACTCGAAGGTGCCAGACCAAGCCAAGCTGAAGCTGAAGGTAGTCGGGCAGCACCCTCGGGAGGCCATGGCCACTGTGGGGCTAACCCAGAACCCGTATGCCCAACAGAAAACCTCTGCAACAAGATCAACGCTAGCCACGACGCCCGTACCATCATCAACGGATGGCGCCGCGAGCACGAGCAAGAAGTTGAACACCCAGGAGATGATACTGATGAGTTCCCCATCTTCTCAAGATGTGTGAGGAGGACAACTTTACCCGAAAAGTTCAAACCTCCGAGTACTACCAAATACGATGGCAAACAGGACCAAATCCAATGGCTCTGGTGCTACTTGCTGTCAGTACAAGCGGCTGGGGGAAACAACAACACCAAAATCATCTACTTCCCCATCTGCATGGAGGCGGCACCACTCACATGGCTTGAATCGTTGGACAAGAACACCATCGACTCATGGAAGGACCTCAAGATAGCGTTCACCAACAACTACGCAGGGGCAATGCAGCGTCCTGGCAACAGGATCGACTTATCTCAAGTCAAGCAACAAGAAGGCGAGATCCTGCAGAGCTAATTACGTTGTTTCTTTGACAAGAAGGCCACAATCATGGACATCACGGAGCGCGATGTTATTGACTGCTTTCAGAACGGTCTCCACGACAGCCGGATGTTCCAGGACTTCAGCAGAAGACGCCATGCTGATGTCAAATAGGGAGATCGAACGGTTCGAGTCCAATTGCAACAAGGGCTAGAACAACAACAATAAGAACAATGGCCAACGCAATGACAAGAACCGCAACGATCGCCCTAACAATGACAACCGAAATAACTACTCGGAAGGTCACAACCGCAAGCGAAAGCCAGACAATATTGTCGTGGCAATGTCATAATTGTCCAAGAAAGGTGGCGGCAAGAATTAAGATAGGCTCTCGTTCAATGAGATTCTGAAGAAATAGTGCCAATGGCATCCATACCACAAGCACTTTGCGATAGATTATTTTAGTCTACGCAGAGTCATGAAGGACCTGCCAGAGCCATCTAGCACCAATGACAAGGGCAAGGCCAAGGAAGATGAAGACGATGGTGACAGTGGCAAGTTTTAGAACCCATCCAACATTGTCAATGTCATCTTCGGCGAAACCCCGGGTACTACTACTAAGCGGTCCTGGAAGCTCATTCTTCAAGAGATAATATCCATTGAACCTGCAACGCCAACGTTCCTCAATGGTCCGAGGTGACAATTACCTTCTCCAGGAAGGACCAATGGACTAGTTTCTCAGATCAAGGATGGTTGTCGCTAGCTCCAGACTTAATAAAGTACTCATCGATGGCGGTAGCAGCCTCAACATACTGTTCGCTAAGACACTGAAGAAGATAGGCCTCGACATCACCAATATGCTCACCCCAACGAACTCTCCGTTCTGTGGGATTGTCCCAGGCAACGCGGTTGTACTCCTTAAACAGGTGGTTTTGCCAGTTACCTTTGGGACCAAAGAACACTACCGGATAGAATACATCCTATCCGAGGTAGCGGATTTCGAAACATTGTACCACACCATCCTTGGAGAACCTGCATTGGCCAAATTCATGGCCATCCCGCAATATGTGTACTTAGTACACAAAATGCTGAGACCCAAGGGAGTACTCTCCTTGCGCGGAGACTTGAAGAGATCGTATGACTGCGACACAGAAGCCGTGGACCTAGCAGCAACTACATAAGTACAAAGCTCGATGATGCAAGTCTTTGATGCATCCAAGAAGTTGTCCCCGTCAGAGCTCGAAATTCCAAAAAAGAAGTTGGGGGCAACCAAGATCAAGCCGGCAAGTGAAGTAGACATCAAAGCCATTGACCTTCAGACTTGTGATAGCTCCAAGACAACCCTGATTGGCACAGGGGTGGATCCTAAATTGGAAAGCTCGCTCGTTAGCGTCCTCCAGGACAATCGAGACATTTTCACGTGGAAACTAGCGGACATACCGAGGGTGCTCAGGGAGTTGATCGAGCACTCACTTCATGTTAATCCAAAATCTACAAAAAAAGGCAATGACTATGATGATTTGCCCAAGGGAGAAGGGAAGCCATCAAGAAAGAGCTAGCCAAACTACTCGTGGTGGGTTTCACAAAAGAAGTCTATCATCCAGAGTGGCTCGCCAATCCCATCCTGGTGCGAAAGAAAAACAACAATGAGTGGAGGATGTGTGTCGATTACACAGACCTCAACAAACACTTCCAAAGGACCCCTTTGGGCTCCCTAGGATTGACCAAGTCATCGACTCCACAGCTGAATGCGTCCTCCTCTGTTTCCTCGATTGCAACTTGGGGTATTACTAGATAGCTCTCAAAGAGGAAGACTAGATCAAGGTTGCGTTCATCACCCCATACAGAGCTTTTTGCTACACAATAATGTCTTTCAGGCTAAAGAACGCCAGCACGACATATCAACGGGCAATCCAGGAAAGCTTCAAGAAGCAGCTACATCGCAACATGGAGGCGTACGTGGACAACGTGGCCCTAAAGATCAGAAATTCCAATGACCTAATTGCGGATCTAGAAGAAACTTTCGCAAGTTTGCGAGAGTTACGGTGGAAGCTCAGCCTGACAAAGTGCATCTTCGGTGTACCATGAGGGAAACTACTCAGGTTTATCATTAGTCACCGATGCATTGAAGCTAACCCCAATAAGATCTCCGACATCACCAATGTCCATGCCCCATTAGGCATCAAGGACATCCAGAAGCTGACTGGATGCATGGCGGCCCTCAACAGATTCATTTCAAGGCTTGGAGAATAGGGCCTACCCTTCTTCAAACTACTCAAGCGACAAAACAAGTTTCAGTGGACCAAGGAGGCAAATCAAGCCCTACAACAATTAAAGAACTTCCTATCAAAGCCACCGGTCCTCACAATGCCAAACCCCAACGAAGACTTGTTGCTTTATATCGCCGCGAATACTAACATTGTCAGCATGGCGATCGTGGTTGAAAGACCAGAACCAGGCCATGTATACAAAGTACAGATGTACGTCTACTTCATCAGCGAAGTGTTGTCAGATTCCAAGGCCAGATACCCGCCGGTTTAGAAGCTACTGTACAAGATACTGCTCATCTCGTGCAAGCTATGTCATTACTTCTAGGAGCACAAAGTCTCTGTCGTCACCGACTTCCCCCTGGGAGAAATTCTCCACAATCAGGATGCAATAGGAATAATATCGAAGTGGGCGGTAGAACTCGGAGCATTGTCCCATGAATTCAAGTCAAGGACTGCAATCAAGTCCCAGGCCCTAGTTGATTTCATGGCAGAATAGCGGGAGAATCAACTACCAACGCCAGCAGAGCATCCAGAGCCTTGGGTCATGTATTTTGATGGATCGCTCAAGCTCGAGGGCACCAGTGCAGGAGTACTCTTGATATCTCCCAAAGGCGAACAACTCAAATACGTCCTGCAAATCTTCTGGAAAGTATCCAACAATGAAGCTGAATATGTAGCACTTCTACATGGGCTCTGCCTAGCAGTCTCTCTAGGAATCAAGCGATTGTTGGTCTCCGACGACTCACTAGTGGTGATCAATCAAGTCAACAATGAGTGGGATCACCACAAGGAGAACATGGATGCATATTGCCTAGAAGTACGCAAGCTAGAGAATAAATTCTCTAGTCTGGAGTTCCACCATGTAGTTCGTGATAACAACGTTGCCATGGACGTCCTATCCAAGCTTGGATCTACTCGTGCTCAAGTTCTAGTAGGGGTTTTTGTCCATGATCTACACAAGCCATCCATAACGGAGCCGGCACCATCAACAACTACTGATCGAGGTCCTACTTCACCAGATCGGGAGGTTATGATGATCGACGTAGACTGGAAAATCCCCTTCATTGACTACATCAAAGAGCACAAGTTACCTTCAGACAAAATAGAGACCGAGCAAGTCTTACGACGCAACAAGAACTATGTTCTAGTCGGAGACAAGCTTTACAGAAGAGGCACATCGTCAGGAGTACTCATGAAGTGCGTCTCATGGCAAGACGGCAAGGACATATTGGAGGAAATCCACAAAGGCATTTGCGGCAACCATGCATCCTCACGAACGATCATGGGCAGCCTTCAAAGTTGGATTCTATTGGCCTACAGCTCTCGCTGGCACCAAGGAACTAGTCCGCTGATGCTAAGGACGCCAATTCTTCATCAAACAACAGCACGTCCCTACCTACAAGCTAATCACCATACCACCCACTTGGCCTTTCGCATGCTGGGGGCTCGACATGATTGGCCCACTGCCCACGGTGCTTGGAGGGTTCAACCGAGTACTGGTGGCAATTGACAAGTTTACCAAGTGGATCGAGGCTAAGCCAGTAACCTACCCCAAAGCAGACAGAGTACTCGACTTCCTTGATGAAATTGTCCACCGTTACGGCTTCCCCAATCGCATTATCACAGACCTAGGCTCTAACTTCAACCATCACAATTTCTGGAAATATTGTGAGAATAGCGGGATCGACGTCCGATACATCTCTGTTACTCATCCGCAGGCCAATGGCTAGGCTGAGTGCGTCAATAGAATGGTACTGGAGACTCTGAAGAAAAGGTTGCATGATATCGCTAACACGAAAGGAGGCAAGTGGCTCAAAGAACTACCCAATGTCCTCTAGGGGCTCCGTACCCAGCCATGCAAGCCTACAGCGCAATCGCCCTACTTCCTAGTCTACGGATCCGAAGCTGTCCTACCTGCCGACGTCATATGGAAATCTCCAACAATCAAGAAGTATGAGGAAGGTGCAGCAGAAGAAACAAGGCGTATAGACTTGGACAGCTTTGAAGAAGCCCGTTGTGCAGGACTCATCCAGTCTGCAAGGTACCTTTAAGGAATCCGCCGCTATCATGATTGCAACATCAAAGAACATTCGTTCAATATAGACGATATGGTCCTCAAGCGTATCCAAGACACAAAGGGGTTACACAAGCTAAACTCACCATGGGAGGGACCGTTCATCGTCTCCAAGGTCACTGGACCTGGGTCGTATAAGCTCCAACATCTCTGGTGAAAACGTCGATAACTCGTGGGACATCGAACAACTCTGTCGATTTTATCCCTAATTTAGATTCGCATGTTCATCGGCCATTGGCCCTAGTTGTAGATTTACAATTCAATAAATCAGTCATATTTTTTGTCGTAATTCGACTACTTATTATTGCCTTATCGCGGCTTGTAGAAGCAAGTTCACAGAGCTATTCAGCTCCCTGGGCAAAATCGCCCAATTGCTGCTTGTAATAACAAGTATGCAAAACTCCAATGAGCTATTCAGCTCCCTAGGCAAAAATCGCCCAAATAAGGCTTGTATTAATAAGTATGCAAAATCCCAACTCATTGGACAGAATCGTTAAATCGCGGCTTGCGGAAACAAGTCTATAGTTCACAAAAAAGGTTATTCAACCTTACTGGGACAAATCTGTCCAATCGCGGCTTGCAAAAGCAAGTTTGCAGCTAGTCAAGGAGTTATTTAATGCCTAACGACAACTTATTGGACAACTCTGTCCAGTGCGGCCTACAAAGATAAGTCAGCACTTCTTCAGGGGTTACCTAATCACATGACAAACTACTCATTAGGCTATTTAGCCTAAATCATGGCTTGTATAAACAAGACTGCAGTTCAAGGATTTCTAGAGCACAACATCGATACAACTCAAGAGAAGTTGTAAAGATAGGTTATAATCATTGAAACTCTGAAAAGATTACTTGCCCAGTGGTCTACTACCTAGATACCTTGAGTACTCGTGCTCCACAAAAGGAGGCGCGTCCTAAATACTCTACATCATGTATCTGATGAGGCTCATCAAAGAAGCCTTGTGTGGAAACACTTACATCTACCGTACGAGCAAATATCAGGGAAGATTGTAAGATGCACTAAAAAAACAACAAGTTGAAAGCAGCAAAGATTGCAACAAGATTTAGAAATATTTACATTACAAAACAAGCATATCATGTTTTCAATACAGAACTAATGTTTGCTTTAATATAGAACTACTCAAGGACCGGATGATTGGCTACTTCTTCTGCAATGGGGTCCATCTCCTACAAGTACTCCTGAAAGAGTTCGTTAGAGCAGTCCTTTGCTATACCCTCCACAACAGGAGCCAGATCAGCTTGAGGATAAAAAGACTTGACGAACCTCAAAAGTTGCTTGGAGACAGACTTCGCCATCTTCTGAATGTAGCTAGTGAATTTCCCTGGCACGTCCTTGAGTACTTCAAATACCAGAGGAGGCTCTACACCATCAACTGAAGGCTCCACCATGTCCGCAATGGGCTAGGCCGCTTTCGATATCTCCTTCAAAGCAAGTTTGGAAGTTTCCAGCTCAGCTTCGCGCTCTCGGATAGTCCTCATGGCATTGACCAAATCAATCTCACCATCCTCATGCATCCGCGTCTCCTTCTCCAGATCATGCTCCAACTTCTCAACATGACGCACTAGCTTATCATGTTGATCTGCCACCCGGTACAAAGCATTCTTCCAATCGGTGATTAACGCTTGAAGCTCTGGTTCCAATTTCTTATATTCCATGCAATATTAGCTTGGGGTTAATAAGATCGTTAGGCAATCAACAGTCGAAAGACATCAAAGGAAAGGAGACTACCTTCAATTTTCTGAATGAGAGACTTATTGCGAGCAACAAGATGCTCCTTCTCATCCTCCAGATCCTGAATTATGTTACGGAAGGTCGCCATCGTGCTGTCATGTTTCATCAAGCAAGAAGCATAAATTTTTCCTTAGCAAGCTCTTTCTCCAGTGCTTCAGCACGGAGTACGGCATCACCATACCCTTCGAGCATCTCTGACTTGCAACGAGAGCGATTGATCAAGTCCTGGAACTCAAAAATTAGTACTCGAACCATCCAATGAGTACAAGCTAGCAAATATTGCGCCAGCTAAGCAAGGCAAATTCAACTCACCTCCGCATAACTACCAAGGTGACGGTGCATCTCCATGATAGTAGCTATCATCTCTAGGTTCAGCAGTGGATCATCAATTAGCTGGATGTCCTCCAAAGTAATCTTCCTATCATTGTTAGTCCCAACTTCTGTGCTCGCAAGAGGGACCATCTCGAGACTTGTCGACATCCCTGCTTGGGAAGATGCATTAACGGCCATGGCATCAAGAGCTGTCGCCACCTCGACTTGTCTGCCTTGGGAGCTACATCTGCAGCCACGGCGCCACAGGTAGTCGTCGCTTCACCAGCAATCCGTTGCTCCAGGGCTATGGAAGTAGTCGCCACGCCTACAACAGCTAGCGCCTCTTCAGGTACTTGATGCTCGGAGGTCGAGATATCAACATTGGTCGCCATGTCCACAGCAGCCACCGTCTCTTTGAGTACTTATTGCTCGGGGACTGGCACTAGAATGTCAGTCAAAGATAATATGACATCTTGCATAAACGCTGCTACAAATGATATGGCACCTAGACTACTTATTGTCGCGGGGCGTTCCTCTGATTGCAGATTTGCTTTGGCCGTGGTAGCATCCTGGACTGAGAGGCCATCAACATCGGTCACGGGCCTCAAGTTAGGCCCTCCAAGGTTCATATCAGAGGATTTCCTGTATAAAATAAAGCTTTAGCGACACAACAAGTTGATTTTGAGTTACAATTAGTACTCAGAAAGAGCATGAAAGATTACCTTGACGATCTCCTCAGCTTCAACATGGGTTCTCCAGACAACCCCAGCGGCTTGATAGCTGGAGATTGTGCTTTCAGCACAGTCTGCACATCCACAATAGGATCTTGGCTAGCTTTGAGCTCCGCCTCTTCTACTTGGATTGTATCTGCGATAGCGGGGTTCATCTCCTAAGGATCACCCTGAGCAACATCTTGAGGCTAGGGATCATCTTCAATGTTGATCACCTCCTCGATGACCAGCAACCTGTCTTCGCAGCCAGAGTAGCTGCCTTTTCAGCATCCATTGCCGGCTTGAGTACCTACAAACCACCAATGTCATCTTGAGTAGATATGGTGGTGATATTGGAATCGCCTACTAGGAGTACACGATCCTCAGGATCTTGTCCTTCCCGTAAGTAATTATCGTGAGAGGTACATCTTCTGCGGTGATAGACTTCTTCATGAGCTTCTTCCCAACTGTAGACCGCTTCTTCTTTGGTGGCGGAGGATTTGCAGCTTCAAGCTCATCATCAGCTATGCGCTTGCTTGATCTAGAGGATGACCCGACCTTAGCAGATGACTAGGCCTTGACTTCAGAGTCCTCCGCAGCATCGGAACTAGTGCTACTGGAGGCCTTGAGTACTTCTTCTTACTCTTAGCACTCTCCACCATATGCACGAGAGGAACAGCTTCCCAAGTATCTTCTGATTCGGGAGAAGCAGGAGCAGAGAAGTACAAAGCAACAGGTACTTCTAGGCTTCCTACAAAGAAAGACAAATTAGCAAAACCAACAACTCAAAATAAGTACTCGGGGGCTACTGTCACAGGTACTTACAGGCTTTGGCAGGTTGGCGGCGCTAAATTCCCGCACATAGTGGGGATCTCGCCCACATTTTTGAACATCCACTTCAGTCTCACAATAATTTCATCTGTGCTGAGTTCATCAAGAGACAGTCTGGAAGGATCATTGATACCAGTATACTCATAGCCCCAGTGGCATCACTGCTGCAAGGGCTGGATTCATCGCTTCATAAAGCTGAAGGCTACTCTTAATCCAGTGAGCCCTTCTTGCTTTAGCTTGGCTATTCTATTAGTGAGATCGTGTAGTTGGAGGCAATCCCCATGTGTTGGCTCATCAAGCCACCGGTTGTTCCAGGAGGGGCGATGTCCTGTCAGCTCGGGTAGTTATGGATCATGGTTGCCAATGTAGCACCACTTTTCTTTCCACCCGACATTGGAATCTATCATCTCATAAGCTAGATATTGGCTGTCAAGTTTCTCCCACGTTTGGATACTAGCTCTCCCGACTACTTGAGTGTGATCTCCCATCGGCTGCAGCTTTACACGAAATTTTTTTCAGAATAACTAGAAGTAGGGCCTGATTCCTAGAAAAGCTTCGCAAAGGTGAACAAAAATGGCAGCATGGAGAATTCCGTTAGGTTTCAGATGAACCAGCTCCAACTTATAGTAATCTAGAAGACTCTGGAAAAAATTAGAACAAGGCAGTGCAAGACGACGCTCGATGAAGTGAGCAAAAATTATCGTTTCATTTGAGTGTTCCTCCAATGACCACGGATTGCCGTAGGTGGATCTCCAACTGATGATGTCTTGATTTTGGAGCAGCTTGGTGACCACAAGCGCCTTGATCTCCTCCTCTTTCAAGGATGACCGCTTCCAAGCGCAAGCAGGAGTTAGCAGCACGGTCTGATCAGTTTTCCCATACTTGGCTGCTGGCAACTGAAGATCTTTTCCCTTGCCGGATCCTTTTTTGTTCTTTTCTCCCTCAGCAGGCTTGATAGCAGCAACTTTCCTCCCCATCCTTGATGTCACGAGCTTCTTCTTTCACATACGCTTGGGGGCTGAGTGGTGGGGGACGGTGGCACTGGTGCTTGAAGATTGGGCAGTGGCAATACTAGGCCTACAGTGTGGAGATTGGAAAAGCAACTGGAAAAAGTAAAATGAAAGGGATAATTTCCTCTGTTATTTATCATCGCGGCGCAGTAACAACGGCGCGAATAAAGGGGTTTTAGGTTTAATGGATCCATGGATTTCAAGCACCTGATTGGCAGTTACCTCTATTTTCGGAAGAGATAAGATATCATTTCAAAGATGATCACGTTGACCAGAGATTGACCTTTATACCTACCAAACTAGTCGATATAAGGCTTTGCCATGTGTCCATCGACAAAAAAGTTTTTTCTTTGGGTTTTAAGGGGAAAGTGATGGAAATTACAGATTGACCCTCAGCCTGATTCTTCGATTCAACTTAAGGCTCAGGGGCTACTCCATATGGAGTGCAACTTTCGTTGCACTTCCATATAAAAATTCAAGATTGAAGGACATGAGACTGAGTTAAATGAGGTTTGAGTACATTCTAGCCGCATGGCAGTCTTTGAGTACCTTTCAAGATTCAACCAGACGAAGAACTTGAAGGGCACCAAAACTAGTCGGTGAAGGCTACAAAAGTACTCGAAACTGCTAAATTTCACTAAAAAGTACTCGAGGGCTTGTCATACATACATCTACAGGCCCACCAGAAGGTTTAGGCAGCCCTAAATATGGGGCTGGACATCGAGATGTACCTGATATGAAGACTATGGCGCAGGATGGCATAGTCTATATGGAAAGCAAGGAACTAGTTGAGGATTAGGAAAAGTACTCTCAGCTATAAGAGTAGAACTCGTCTAGTCAAATCCGACTAGTTTTCTTGTAACAAACTGACCTGTAACCCTGCCCCCAGCAATATAAGGTAAGGCAACGACCCCCTCCAAAGTAATTCAATCCAACCAACACACAGGACATAGGGTATTACGCTATTCAACGGCCCAAATATGTCTAAATTGTGTGTTTGCATTTACCTTCGAATTCCTGATCTCGACGAGCCCTACTAACCAAAACACTACCTCGGGCACCCCCCTGGTAGGTTGCTAGGTCTAAACACCGACACTGTCCGGCCGAGCGTCTTGGGGCCGGATTCCTAGGCCACCAGGTAGGAAATGGTCCAAGGGAATGAAAAGCACGGGAACGAGTCCTCACTGTCTCGAGGCCTATGACCTTGGGGGTGCGGGTTTGGACCTCCGCGGTGAGGTGGGAGAAACTTCTTGGGTCCAAGGCAGGCAACATGGAGACCAAAGTGGAAGTCGAAGGGTCTGCTCGTATTGTGAGCCCTAGGGGTCATCGAGTGCGGGGCATTCGTTGTGGCGTGCGGAGATGCGTGTCTCCCTCCTATCACTACAACAAAACACAGTGGTAGCCACGCTTGGATTGCTATGCTATTGAAAGCGTATCTATATTTTGTATGCTCCCGTCATTAGACATGGTTGTAAACACGCTTTAGTAAAGCGCTTCAAAACTTGCAACTCAGATACAATTTCAAAGTGCTGTTGACACGTTTTGATAAAAGCGCTTCTATGATTATTATCTAGATACGTTGTTGGATGGTATTGACACGTCTCAAGAAAGCGTGGCATACAGGTATCAGGGTAGAAGCGCTTCTAGATACGTTGATTGAATGCCCTCGTCAAGAAATTAAAGTGGCTGCTAAAAAAATAAATTAAAGTGGATTCGAAAATGTTTAAAACACGGAAACGTCAGGATAGGGGCGTATCCTGTATCGGATACGTATCCGATACAAATACGCCTGGGATACGGCCCGGATACGTATTCGTGGCGTATCCACGTATCCCAGTTTTTTTGGGCCGAAAACTAGTGATTGGACACGTTTCCGCAAGTAGATACGGCCCAGCCGGCCCAATAGCACTAGCACAACTTGGCCTACTCCCGCTCCCAGGCGCAAGCCGCCTCCTCCCACGCGCAGCCTCCGCCTCCGCCTCACGCAGCACCTCCGCGGCTCCACCTCCCGCCGGCCGCAGCCGCCGGCCGCAGGCTCCCTCGGTCCCTCCAGCCGGCCACAGTCCGCCTCCCGCCGACCGCAGGCTCCCTCCCCCCGGCCGCAGGCTGCCTCCGCCTCCGCCTCACGCAGCACCTCCGCGGCTCCACCTCCCGCCGGCCGCAGCTGCCGGCCGCAGGCTCCCTCGGTCCCTCCAGCCGGCCACAGTCCGCCTCCGGCCGGCCGCAGGCTCCCTCCCCCTGGCCGCAGGCTGCCTCCGCGGCTCCGCCCTCGCCCGGCAACAAGGAGCCCCTGCTCAGGTGAGTACTGATTAGCGACAAGGAGCCCCTGCTCAGGTGAGTACTGATTAGCGACAAGGAGCCCCTGCTCACTGATTAGAACTGAGCCATTAGCCCATTACCCAATCCAATTTAGAACTTAGCCAATAGCCATTACCCCTTCCTGATTAGTGATTACTGATTAGAGTTTTTTTGATTTTGTCCAGTATGGCATCTCATAAACTCGTTCAAGGCACGTTCAGCGTATGAGAGAAGTGTGGCCTGGTAAGTGCTGCCATTGTCGTCGAATGGCACCAGGTTCAGGGAAGCTGATTCCAGATGCTCCAGTGTCTCAGAGTGAGGAAGGTTTGAATCATGGATGAGCTTGATCAGGTATTCTTGGGCACGGCGTTTTGTATCCTTTAGCCTTGCATTTTCATTCAGCAGGTGCCATTTGTGCTCTGTTGGGTCACGACATCTGCCACATGCTAATGTTTGCTGCAGTTTCATGTTCTCCGCGTGCAGCTGAGCATTTTCTTGCTTAATGTCCTTGTTCTGATCTCCAACTGCCTTCGCCTGCATGTTTCAATTAAGGAATTAACAATGGTCATTACTTTTCATATGGTGCATCTCTATACATTTTTAGCCTTAATTTGTGAATTCTGTCAGTTAATTAATGGAACAAAAATGCAGTACAACTACTATATATGATTAGGAACTTATTAGAGATATACCTTAGTCTTAGTGCATTGGTTTTGGAACCAGAACTTGACCTGCCTTGCCTCTAACCCAATCTTGTCAGCAAGTTCCTGGCGCGTCGGATCATCTGGGTGGGCAGACAATTGGAACAAACTGCATAGCAATAGAAATGAGATAAGCTCACAGAAAAAAAGTGAGCAATGATATTCAATGCCTACGGTGGGAATGTTTGTGTTACGATTCAAGTTGTTCAATCTGCTTTGCAGTGAAGCGATTCTTCCCACGCTTGGATGATTTCGATCCATCGTGGTGGTGTTCCTCGTCATCCTCATCCTGATCAGTGTTCACATGGTCCTCGGCGCCCAGGAGAGCATCAATATCGTATTCTTCCATGTGGTTGATCCAGTTCGGGTAGGCGGTCTCGTTTCCAGGGTTGAGGCCCATGCCTTGTTCATTGTTACTGTTCAGCTGCCACTCGTTGTCCATAGTATAAATTTGATGCAGATATAAGTTATAAAAATTTAACAAACAGTAAGAGCAGAGAGCTGCAGAGGGCATGTGGGTGGAAGTTATTGGTATTGATGTTTGGTTGGTTTGTATGCCACAGACCTAAAGGGCAATATTGCAGTACAGGAAGTACATCTGGATGCTCAATTTTGACAAAGCTTCCTTTCTAAACAATTTATTGTCATATATGGAAGTAATTTGACAATTTCTTTTACCATCCTGTGCAGACTATGCAAATCTTGAACTCAGATGATCATGCTAATTAAGGAAGCAGAATCGCAATCCTGCTGACTATAGGCATGATATCATTCATCAGGTAATGTAAATTTCTTGAAACTACTGCCTATGGATTAAAGCTGTCCCCTTTATGTTTGATCAGCAAGTCCTTGCTTCAAAGTAAGTGTAAATCAGACAAATCTTCTGTATGAAATCATTAAGAACTTCGTTGCTTTGTTGCCTTATCTATTCCCATTTTCCATTTGATCATCCCTATGTCCTGTCTTTGGGGGGATTTACTACAATTTGGAACTTCTTAGCATCTGATTAATTTGTCTGAGTGGGTTTGTGTCAATTTTTGGTTCAACTAGCAATCAGGTTGTTTTAATTGTTTTTTATGCATAATTTTTGTAGAATGTAGCAAGTAGATTCTTCCTCCTGCTCCTTCGCCAATTATACAAGCATGTCAGTGATTGTGTTTTGTAGTGCTATTAGTGGTAGAAGAACCAGAAATATGAAAGTGGCTAAGATAATATCTTAAGTATTGTTTATGTTTTTTAGTGTGATTGATAATTGAGTTAAGTTCATTTCAACTATATTTATTTTTACATACTTAGAAACTAAATTCTACAAATTTCTTAACTATTTAGTTATATCCTTACATATCATCATAGGTGATGGATCAAAGTTGGATGAGTAAACCAAGACGTGACCCTGCTTACAAAGATGGAGTCGACCAATTCCTATCTTTTGCTTTTTGTGACCTTCCACATAATAGCAAAATACCATGCCCTTGCAATAATTGTGAAAACAGAGTAACCCAAAATCGTGATGAAGTTGAGACACACCTGAAATGTGATGGTATTCTTCAGGGTTATACAATATGGAATCACCATGGAGAGGAGTATGACCCACCATCATTTGCATTTGCTCATGTTCCAAATAATGATGCAAGCATGCCTACTTTGGGTGTCTCAAGGACTGCTACGGTAGAAAATCGCCATGGAATATTAGATGACATGCAAGGAATGCTACAGGCTGTATTTCTTGCTCCAGCAAGCTATGAATCATTGCCAAGTATGTCTGAAGCTGAACTAGATGATATTCAGTCTAGTTTTACAGATATGGAACATAATGTGGCAGAGGATAGAAATATGGAACATAATATGACAGAGGATGTGAGTCCTGCTGAAGATAATACTATGAGGATAGAACATGATATGTACACAAGATTCTTTAAGGATGCACACACAAGGTTGTACCCTGGTTGTGAGACATTTACCAAGTTGTCATTTTTAGTCCACTTATATCACCAGAAGTGTTTACATGGTTGGACTCAAGAATCCTTCACATCGCTGCTTGGTCTGCTATCTAAGGCACTTCCACCTGAGGCAAATCTACCTAAGACATATTATGAAGCAAAAAAAATCATCCGTGCTTTTGGTCTTGACTATGTGAAAATCCAAGCATGCCCAAAAGATTGCATGCTTTTTCGAGGAAATAGAGCTAAACAAGAGACTTGTCATGTGTGTAAAAGCTCTCGATGGAAAGATATGAAGAAGAATGGCTCTGCAGCTCAACCAAAAAAGAAAAAGAAGCCAGCAAAAGTGTTACGTTATTTTCCGTTGATACCAAGACTCCAAAGGTTATTTGCAACTAACAAAACTTCCGATGATATGCGATGGCATGATGAGGGACGTACAAAAGATGGCAAACTGCGACATCCAGCTGATGCAGAAGCTTGGAATGATTTTGATAGAAGATATCCTGAATTTGCAAAAGATGCTCGTAATGTACGCCTTGGTCTTGCAAGTGATGGATTTAACCCATTTAGGAACTTGAGTTCTACACACAGCACTTGGCCAGTGATGCTCATTCCTTACAACCTACCACCTTGGATTTGCATGAAGCAAACATCTTTAATTTTGTCGATGATCATTCCTGGACCAGATTCTCCAGGGAATGATATTGATGTATATTTGGAACCATTGATCGATGAGCTCTTAGAGTTGTGGAGGGGAGTGGAAACAATTGACGCCTCTTTCCAGAAGACATTTTATCTCCGAGCTACACTATTGTGGACTTTAAATGACTTTCCAGCATTAGCTTACCTTTATGGTTGGAGCACAAGTGGTACATACGCATGTCCTTCTTGTGGTGCGTCAACAAAATCATTTTACCTAAATAAGAGTAGAAAGACATGTTATATGGGTCATCGACGATGGTTGCCACATGATCACAAATATCGAAGGCAAAAGGAGCAGTTTGATGGGGCTGAAGAGACCGAAGATCCCCCTAAAACAATGAGTGGCACTTCTGTTCTGACAATGTTACAAGGCAGAGAGTTTGTGTTAGGGAAGAAGGTCTGCTTTGCAAAGAAGAAAGGTAGAAACACCAAAAGGAATGACCTGGACCATCAGAAGGGCAAGCGTAAAAGAGGAGAAAGTGAGAAGAAATTAAATGCCAACCGAGGTAAGAAAGAAAAGAATCCAGAAGATTGGTTGAAAAAGAGGTCAATATTTTTCAAGCTACCATACTGGGAGGAGAACAAACTAAGACACAACCTGGATGTAATGCATATAGAGAAAAACGTGTGTGAAAATTTGATTGCAACTTTGCTGGATATTTATTCTAAAACAAAGGATGACCTGAATGCACGACTAGATTTAGTGGAACTTGGAATTCGGGAAGAATTGCATCCTGTGGTAGATGACCAAGGAAAGCAAAAGGCACCTGATGCACCTTTTACTATGTCTAGAGAGAAAAAGGAGATTCTTTGTTCCGTACTTCGGAATATTAGAACACCTGATGGCTATGCATCAAACATTTCTAGGTGTGTCAACATGAAAGAGTGCAAATTGAGTGGACTAAAGAGTCATGATAATCATGTTTTGCTGCATGATATTCTTCTTGTAGCACTCCGATCATGTTACCCCAGCAAAGATGTCATGAGAATAGTCATCGAGTTAGCTAATTTCTTCAAGAAATTATGCTCCAAGGTATTAGATGTGTCTGAGCTCGACAAACTTCAAGAAAGTATTGTGGTGACACTTTGTAATATGGAGAGAACTTTTGTTCCATCATTTTTTACTGTAATGGTGCATTTGATGGTGCACTTGGCTGAAGAAGCAAAACTTGGTGGCCCTGTGCACTATCGATGGATGTATCCTCTCGAGAGGTATTTTGTTTATCTTTTGCCTTGTCCTCTTTAATAATTCACAGGAATAACATATTTTTTTAATTGTGTGTAGGTTTTTTGTTCGACTTAAGGCACTTGTGAAGAACAGAGCTCATCCAGAAGGTTCAATTGCTGAAGGATATAAAACTGCAGAATGCATGACTTTCTGTTCAAGGTTCATAGAAGGAACTACATGTTTTACAAGGCCATCTAGAAACCCTGAACCTTTAGACAAAATAAAAGATATGTACCTATTTAACAGTGCGGGTGAATCAATTGGAAAAGGTAGCACTGCAGCCCAATTTGACAATCAGCTTCTTGTTCAGGCACATAGATATGTCTTGCGACACTGTGATGAACTAGAATGTTTTCGCAGGTGAGCAGTATAGCTTTCTCTTGTTTATTTGGTTTACATAACTTGATGACTTGATACTATAATTTGTTATCTTATTTTAGAGAATTTTTGGATGACCAGAAAAGTAAACAGTGTCCCTCAACAAGTTTAACACCTTCTACCATAGAGATGTTGATTGATCAACACTTTGCTGACTGGTTGGAACAGAAGGTACATCTTAAAATGATGTTTATGAATTTAGTAGGAGAATGGATGTAATTATTTTCTTATGTACAGGTTATACTAGATGATGGACTAGGGATCACTGAAAAGACAAGAGCAATCGCTGAAAAACCAAGAAAATGTGGTGTGCAGTACAGTGGCTATATTGTTAATGGTTTCAGGTTCCACACCATGGGTCGTGAGGCTGCACGATTGACACAAAACAGTGGCGTAGTGAACATTGCAGCAGATGGAGTTCATTATTATGGCAGATTATCAGATATAATAGAATTGTGGTACAAAGACTACAAGGTGGTGCTTTTCAAATGTGACTGGTATGATGTCCACCACCGTGCTGGTTTCCGAAAAGATGATTTTGGATTCACTCTTGTGAATTTTTCTCGAAAAATACATACTGGAGAGAAATTAGAGCATGATCCTTTTGTATTCTCTTCACAAGCGAAGCAAGTTTTCTATGTTGAAGACCCGAAAGCTAAAGGATGGAACGTGGTGGTAAGAGTTAAACCAAGAGATGACTTTGACATGGGTGATGAACTATCATCAGATGAAACATATTAAATCTGCTTGGGCTTTCAGTTCCTGGCTCCTAGCATGAATAATTTGAGCTTTTTTCTTTTGATTTGGCAAACAATCAACCTGTTAAAGACATGGATACAATGCTTATCTCAATGTTTATTAGATGACACTCCCTACATCCTACTGTGGTAGTTAATTTTGCTGTCCTTTCTAGCAGGCTTGTGAACCTGAAAAACTCGTGTTCTTAAATTGTTACAAGCGACCCCCTTGTGTTCCCGGTTTCATGTGAGGATTTGGCTATGTTGTTTAGAATCAAATGTTCTGCTGGGCTCTTTTTCTTTGCCATGCCTGTTGTGTGAGTTCTGTCACTCCAAAATTTGAGTGCATCTAACTGAATTATATGGCTGCATGCTATTGAAGAGTTGTGGGTTAATCATATCATAGGGCCTGTCCAAGTTATCGTTCTTTACGAATTGAAATGGCAGCCAGCCCGCAAACAAAAAAGAAAACGAAGAAAATTGGCCGGCCTGCCCATCAACCGAGGAAAACCTCTGCTGGAAAAAAAAAGGCAAGTAGAAATCCAAAAACATGCAGGAACACCTCTGCTGGAAAAAAAAGGAAAGTAGAAATCCAAAAAACATGCATGGGAGGGATCTGATCCATTGACCTCTACCTCCGAAAGAAGCACTATCTCCACTTCGGCTACAGTTCATTTGTGAATAAAAAATAGATTTTAGCTTATTATACGAGTAATTAAGAAAAACCCATAGGCCATCCACCATCACCTGCCATACGTGGCAATGATCATAGCCATTTTCCTTTTGGTACCATGGTAAAAAACTATTCTTAGTTTGCAAAGAACATGTATTATCTATACAGGTATTTTTAAAAATTTTCTAGCTATCTATTTAATTTCCAAACTTTAGAAACCGTTTGTCGCTTGAAAAGAACATGGCATTTATGATGAGGAGTCTAATACGTTGTGGAGTAGAAAAATTACACGAGAAGATAAAAATTATCGCAATTGTTCAATGTTGGTGCGGGCTGATTCTACGCTATGCTACTTGCACTTAATTAGAAACGGATCCACCTCTACTAATGCATGTACGCTATGTTCAGATGATAACGGTGTTTGTTAAGCCGGACGATAACGGTGTTTGTTAAGCTGGACTATATGTGAAATGTGGTCGCTTTGTATGGTACAACAATATTACGTATGTATTTTTTCTCTCTAGCAATTCTCTTGCTTAAATAACAAAGGTAGAAACTTAATGAGTATTTGATCGAAAGAAATAATTAAACCAAAATTATTTTGATTTTCTAGCAAATGAGTAGACATCCAATCCAAAAGTGCAATAAAAATTTAGTGCTAGAAATAAAAAAAATTTCATGATATTAAAAAACAAAATTGATCTTTATCGTAGCAACGCACGGGCATTTTGCTAGTAAGACATATAAGCTGGTCCATTTGACATAACAAAATTAGAAAAGTTTAAGGTTTATGGATGTATTGATACTGCAAATTAGGCCCAAAGTTTAATAGTGCAATCTAAGAGGATCTACTTATTACAGGATTTCAAGACAAAAATTGTAGTTCATTAAGAAAACCATGTCTGCCTCTAGTAAAAATAAAATGAATAAAATGAAGTCCCATACTTTTTTCAGTATAAAGCAAATAAAAAACAAAATGAAAAAGGATGATAACAGTAGATTTTAAAATCCTTGCTCGCTTATGCTTAGCTGCAGCTAAACAGCACAGCCGTTGTGTAAAAAAATTTTCGTCGGCCCGGCTGCCAAGCCAGCTGCATCCCGGCTGCCCAGCCAGCTGCTTCCAAATACATGCCCAGCCTTATTTTCTGTGTAAAAAAATTTGTGACAGTGCAGGTTGCAGCCGCTGTAGCAGCGGCTTGCTGCTGCATCCTAGCCGTTCCTTAGGCGCAGTGTCCGAGCCGATAAAAAATTCAGATGGGAACGCCACCCTCGTCCGTATCCATCCATCTACGGCTTCCTGTTATCCTTATCCATTCCTTTCTCATCTGAACTCTAGCTAGAGTCTTCTTTCCCCTTCTGTTTCCCTTCCAATTAATCTCCAGCAAGAACCGCAGCGGCGTGGGGACAAATGGGCGATGCGCGACGAGCTCGACCACCGCAACAAGATGAGATCGACGGTGGAGACGCTGGCGCGCGGCGAGCTCGTGCCATCGTCTTGCTCCTCATCGAAGGAGTCTGTTCTTCTCGAGACGTCAAAGGCGTTGCTGACTGTGGAGCAAGATAGCAACGGCGCTATGGCCTGGTGATATTGTTTCTCCATATTGATTTTTAATTTTAGCCCGCCTCATTTTTACGTTTGCCGCCTCCTTTTTATCATCAGTTATCTTCCCATTTTTGTTTTTTTCACTTGCCGCCTCTTTTTTCTTTTGCTCCCGCTTTTTATTTGGAGTGCACAAGGACCCAATATAATTCCTCACACATCCGGCGCCCCTCCACCTCTCCTCCAACCCCCACCTCCCAACTCGTGCGCTCTCTTCGGCTGTATCTTCTCCATGCGCAGGTGATCTCAATTTTCATCTCCTCCTCCTCTCTTCTCGTGTTAAAAATCAATCTAGGGTTGCGGATCAGACTCCCAATGTCCTATCAAGGTTTGTAGAATGCAGCGTGTAGGAGGGATTTTGGGGAAGTCGTGGAGGCGATGGAGATCCCCTCAACCCACATCCGCGCGATCCAGACTTCCAGAGAACCCATAGTGATTCCCACCTCCGCCTGGATGTGATAGTTTTTTGTTTAACTAACGAGTCTGCTCAAGTAGTTCAGATCAGATCGTCCTTTAGTTAGGTTCATTAGTTTGTTGTTCTAGAATTTAGTGCGAGGGTGATATTCTTTTTCCACCATCATACAGCTGGAAGCCTGGAACAGTGATGGGATCTAAACAAGTCATATTGTTTCCTTAAAATTATTTTCCCTTGCCAGCATTTTATCTATATAGTTTATTCCCCCGATCCTCTTCTAGTGCCATGTTTTTACCATGTGAGGTGTTCTTCTATGCAAATAGATGAGAAAAACAATCTATTGATTGCTCCAGTTCTTTACGGTGCTTTTATGGTATACAATTTCGACTATCACTGATCCACTACTCATTCGCTATTGTTTTCCTTTACCAAAGAAATTATGGCAAGAAGGCCTCGACGACTTCAAAACTTGAACCTTGACGTTCAGGATGCAGCACCTGTGCAAGGGAATAATGCAGGCAATGAGCAGGTCAATGAGGACAGTTTACAGGGACCTCCAGAGATTGATAATGTTTTACCTGGGTTGCCCAAGCAACCTGCAAGGCCAATCAAGATGATCTGTAATTTCAACATATTTTGTCACAAACATATACCTTTTCATAATGATTTGGATTTAACGATCGTACAATATGTTTCACATGTTAGGGCCAAATGGAGAGGTGGGACAAATTCTAGGGGATTTCAGAGTTTCAAATTTGTTGCAGTCACGTGGAGGAAAGGTAATTGTGGGGACGGATGAAAATGGTGTTCCAAATGAAAGATCAGCTTCTATTTTTGGTCAGTACCTTGGAGATCTAGCAATGAAACCAAGCTTTGCACCATTGCACATTGAAAGATGGGACAGTAAACTATTTCGTGGCTATAAGCAGAGCATAATTAGAGATGTTGAGGTAAATTCCTGTTGACATTGTGATTTTCATGTTTGATACAGGTCTAAGTGCTAACAATAAGTTATTTTTGTTGAAGGACAAATTTGTTTATCCTGCTGAAACAATACAGCTTACAAGGGACTGGGTCCTACGAACTGTTAACAGTAGATGGCGATCATTCAAATCTAAGTTGAAGAAACAGTATTTCAATCCTCAAGAAAGATCCCTGGATGCAATCATGAAAGATACGCCAGAAAATGTCAATGAACATCAATGGAGTGCTCTTGTTGGAATATGGTGTGAAGAAAAGCACAAGGTCGGCCTCATTATCTACCACAAAGATATAGTTCCAATACATGATATATAAATATTACAGATTCTGTTTACTGTATTTGCAGCAATTATGTAGAACAAATTCTCGGTGTGCAAATGAACAGAAGAATCCACACACAACCGGAAGAAAAAGCCATGCCAGACTGAAAAAAGAGATGGTGATGCATGCTCTCTTGTACATTTTGTTATCTGACAACTCATGAGGTTCTTCTAAGTGACAAATTATTGGAATATCCAATTTACCTTGTTTTGCAGGAAGAACAAAAGAAGGGAAAGGTCCACAGGATTGAATTATGGGATAAAGCTCATATGAAAAAGGATGGCAGATATGCTAATGGCAATGTACAAATAATAATGGTACTTTTCCTTTCTTATGATTTGCATTGAATCTAAAATCAATTTTGTAATGTTGATATACCTCTGAATATGCTCATTTCAACAGGATAAGTCTTTTGATGAACTAGCAAAACGGAAAGAGCAGAAAAATGGCAATATTTCAGCTGAAGATTATGATGAGGTGTTTGGTAATGTCATTGCTAAGGAGTCAAAACCACGTGGGTACTATGATAATAAGTATTGGAGCCAAGTAAAGGTCTCTCAAGGTCTAGCTTTTGTTGGGCAATCTGCGAATGAAGTCAATCACTCTGAAATAAAAGGAGTGCAAAATAAGATGGAACACATGAGCGATAAGGTGGACCGCATACATGCTTTCTTGGAACGAATGTTTCCAGGAGAGTGTTGGGTAAATGAAATGGTGGCATCACAAAATGATGTAGTAAATGAAATGGTGGCACCACAAAATGATGTAGTAAGCACTTGGGCTTTTTCTTTCCTTTTATCATAGATGACCGAAACATATTGCTGCACTATGTGTCCTTGTTTCATGTCTTCTCTTTTTTTCAGGTTGAAAGAGTGTACGATAATGATATTCAGTGTGATTCTAATGGTAGTGATGAGCATCATTCTGACGACAACCTTGAAGAATCTAGTGCTAATGCTCAGCCTCCCAAAACTACAGTGCAGGTGATGCAGTGTTTATTTCTTTTATATTTTATTAACAGGTGTTGAATGTAAGATCTTGTTATTGTTTTGAAACTATGGTTAATTACAAGATGCAACCATCATGTCTGCAGAATAATGCTAAAGCTACTAAAACCAATGAGGGTTATGCCCATTTATCTTCACGACATGAGGGCATGATTGCAAAGGTATGTTACAAAACATTCTGCCATAGTATAGACAATGCCAATTATTTTGTTATATCATTTGTTATAAAAAGAATGCAATTGATCTTAACTTCAATTGCAGCGGGTGCATATTGAGAATCATAATCAAGGGAATAAGGGCTATGCAGGTTTAGCTTTACCACGTGAGTACCTAAAAAAATTAAGACAGGTATGTCCAAGCTATGACTTCAAATTACTTAATGTTGCAACACTGCTTCCTATAGACCGTATGACTGAGGTTACTTGAGCAAAGTTACCTATTGTTGATTAAAAATACTTGTATTACAGGGATCTCATAACAAAAAAGTAGCGGATCATAGCCGTCCAGTATCTGTATGTTTGTCTTTACTTTGTTATTATCTGAAATAAACATGGTTACTGTTCAGATATAATAGTACACAATTTCTTCCAATGGTAGGATCAAAAGCAAGTCTATTTGATGTCACTAAGGCACGAAAACAAACCTGTGGCCAAAGGAAACTTAGTGACCACTGATAGCACACATGTGGTTGGAGGAAACATGCTTGGGTATGAATACGTCGCTGTTGCTGTTCACATTGTTACTGACATTGGGGATGAGGATTTGCCTAGACCATATGACAATATTTGCACAGTAAGAGATGCCATAGGCTATGTTATTGCTTGGCCTCGATCACGTGTAAGTTTATCTCCATATTGATAATGTACATTCCAATTGTCGTAATTGCAAAAAACTTTTACTAATTTAAATGGGATCCACATGTTTTTAGGTGAAAAGACCTAGGGGTTCAGCGCCTAAACGTCCATAACAACTTGGTGAGACATTCTTCAATTGTTCCAACAAAGTTTGCTATGTTGATTTTTTTATTATCTTTCGAATGCCATCACCTCCTTTCTTTTTTTGAATATTATTTTGTAGACAAAACAAAGGGTTCTCACGACTGAAGATATGGAGATGCTTCAGCTAACCTACTACTTTCTATGTCAAGAAAACTTATGCATACCGAGGGATAGCTTCTAGATAGATTTATGCTACTTGATAGAAAAGTTCATGCAAACCTGTATTGAATTTGCACTGTTTATACACTTCTTTTTATGGATGTTTTATTGTATTTACTACTGCACTTGCCTGAATATATATTTGCTGCTTCTGCTAAGTGTAACAGCTTTATTTTCTTTGTTGATCCTTACATAAATATTTTACTACAAATCTCTATGTTTGTCAAATTTAATTTGTGCAAGAGGTCTCTCCGAGTTTTAACCAAAACCAGAGTGTGCTAATGTATCTATAAAATAGCATATATGTTTCTAAACAATCCAAAATACAAGAAGATATGTATATTGATGTATTTGTAAAAGCGTATCTATGTATCTTCATACAAAATAAAATGTCACTATACAGCGTGTCTACATCGGTAGATGCGTAATACAGCGTGTCTACATCTGTAGATGCGTAATGTAAATGTGTCTAGTAAAGCGTGTTTATATGTGTAGACATGCATCTAGCGTATTTATAAAGCGTCTTATTGTTTGTAGACACGCTTAATAAATCGTATCTACAAATCCTGACACGGTCCATACGGAGACGCTCCAGACACGCTTTACTGAAACGTATCTACACTATACTAGAGATGAATTAAAGCGTAGCTTAGAAGAAAATAAAGCGTATCTACAGGGGGTTATTGTTGTAGTGTATTGGCTCCTTAAGACCGCGGCTGGGCGCGGCTATCTTGTGGGCTACGCCCATCCTGTCCCGCCCTCCTAGCTATAAATTTGACCCTCCTTTTTTCCTTACCTAGGTCCTTATACTTTTGACCGCACCTACTCCCCCTCGCCTCATGCTCGCCTCATGCCCTCTGCCACCAGCCTGCCTTTCCCTCCTTCACCGTTAGTTTTTGGGATGATCTCTTCCCTGTTTCCCAGATGGCTCCGAAAAGGGCTCCCTCTTCGGAGGCTGACGCTTCGAAGATGAAAAAAACAAAGATAGAGCGTCCGACGACCCAGGAGCTCCCCTGGAGCCTGGTTGACAATGACCTTCTTGACATCATGGTGGAGCGAGGGCTCGTTTTGGGCTGGAGGCTTGTTTGCCCTCCCAGATCGGAGAGGGTCCCCACCCCGAAGCCTAACGAGGTGGTGGTGTTCATTGAGCAGTACGAGTGCGGGCTTCATTTCCCATGTTAAGACTTCCTCTCTGTCGTGTTGGCCCACTACAAGCTTGAGATCCAGCATATCTCCCCCAACTCCTTGGTGTGCCTCAGCACCTTTGACTAGGCCTTCCGGGTGGAAGGTGCTATCCCCTCTGCCCGTATCTTCGCCCACCTTCACACCGCCTCCGTCCGTTGAAAGTTTTATGTCTTCGGAGGCATGAAGAAAGAGGTGTGCTATGGTTTGGTCTCGGGGTTGGAAGAAGACCTAGCCATAGTCCCGGCTAAGGCATACAAGGACCACCGGGAGACCGCTTGGCTGTCCCGATGGTTATACCAGGAGGTCCCATCCTCTTCCCGAATGAGGTCCACCTGCCAAAAGCTGGAGTTCATATCCCTCCACTCCTTCACCATGGATGACAGCCTTCGCACTCGAATCGCATTTGTGGGGAGCATTACGAGACGTTTCGTGATGTGGCACCTTGCCGAGGAATTTCTCATGGCAGAGATTTGGCCCTTGGCCAGAGGATGGGAGTTTCTGCCAATCAGCGATAGCCGAACCCCCTCTGTAGTGGGTTGGGACCGTTAGGGGAATTCTTAATTTCGGAAGAGGTTTAAGTGGACCCTTCCCGATGAGTGCCACTCTTTTGTGCTCCGGGACTTGCTGTAGCTCTTCGCTGACCCCATAGTGCTCATCTCAGCAGACCTAACTTTGAAGGAGGTAGAGGAAAAAGCGATAGAGCTGCTGGGCCCCTACTTACTTTCGGAGCTCAAAGCTCGGGCCTCATTGGTGCTGGGTCTACGGGTGAACCAGATCCTCACCCTTTAGGGTATGGCGACTCCAGAACATCCTGCACCTCCGGAGAAGGCTCCGAAGGGGGAGAGGGGCTGCGGCCGAGGCACGAGCACGGCGTCGCGAGATCTGGCTGGGGGCATGGCTCCTTCCTCTCGCCGCATGGAAGGGGTGGCAGACGAAGAGGGGGAGTCAGACGATGAGGCTCACGCGGATGAGTCTCCCTGGAGCACTCCTTCTCCTAGACCTGCGGGGATGGATCCCCCGCTTCGGGCCGACCCCCTTTGTTCTACTCCTCCGGCATCACACGTGGGCGGATCAGGCTCCACCTCCCACAGGCCCTGCCCTTCGTTCTAAGTCCCGGGCTTTGCCCCGAGTTCAGCAATGATGATAAGGAGGAGGAGATCCGTAAGCTGTTTGATTCCCCCATGCCGACTATGCTATCTCCGCTTCCTCAATGGATGGCTTAATGGGCGCTTTCACTGTCTCCTACAAGGGATGTTGATCCGTCCATCGCAGAGGAGGAGAAGGCGATCGGCTCCGATGAGGAGACGGGCAGTGACGACGGGGAGGGAAGGAGGCCCATTCCTAAAGATGTTCCGACCCCCCACCCAGGTCGAGGGATGGGCTTGTTCTGCACACCATCCATGCGGGTTAAGGCAGGTTGTTCCAGAGGACCTGATGGGACACCTAGGTCCCCAAAAAAGGTTGGCCTCCATGGCGTCGGGGCTTTGGCTTCCCACCCTCCGGGCACTGACCCAGGACCTCCTGACCGAGGAGGTGCATGAGGCACTAGCTGCCTTAGGCGTGCAGGTATGGTCTTCTACCGCCTCTTGTCTCCTCGGTGCTCATCCCCCCGCTTTTCCTTACCTCCTCGGATATACGCTCCTTTGAGGTGGCTGTGTTGGTGTAGGCGGTCTCCGCGCCTCCTCCGCTTCCCAAGAGAGTGCCGCTGAGACTCGTGTGCAGGAGTTGGAGGTAGCACTTGCAAAGGCCCATGAGGTGAAGAAGAAGGCCATGGAGAAGGCTGTGTTAGCCGAGGCGGCTCGAGACGCGGCCCTCCGGGACTTGGCCGTAGAGAATTCCGCACGGGAGGAGGCGGACTGGAGAGCAGCGGCGGTCTTGGAGTAGCTTCACCAAGGGGCTCTAGGGGCCTGGTCTACTGTGAAGGAGATGAGCGAGTCTCTCCCCTCGATCAGCGTCGACGTCGATCCTCCGTTGCACGATCGGGGGGACCTCGCGGAGAGCATCGGCTGGCTCCCCCCCCCCCCCCGGAATCAAGAGCATCATCCTCGGAGCCACCAGTTTCGCCAATGTTTGCACCCAGACCTCTTGGCGGGTGGCCCTCCTAGCGATCCACAAAGCCGAATGCGACCATTTCTAGGCCACGAAGGAAAGGATTCGGGACCTGCCCGATGATGCGGCGGCCTTCCTCGAGTAGATCTGGGCCGTGAAGTCCCTGTCGAAGGCCCTCGGGGAGTACTAGCTGAGCTATGGGAGCGGACTGGCCCGCATCCTTGCCGTTATGGAGGCCCAGGCCGTTTCCATGGCCGACGTGGGGGTGAGCCCCGGCCGATCTAAGGGTGCGACAGGGAATGAGGGCCTTCGGAGCGATCCCCAGGTTTGAACTCTTCCCTAGCGAGCCCCTTGGTGCCCAAGACTTCCTCCGGGTGTTAGTTTTTGTTAGCCTGAGCTTCTTTTGATGGTTTTCCTTAGCTTTTGTGTGGGTTCCCGCTTTATAAAAATTATCGGAATGTAACTAGCCCTCCGGCCCGGCACCCTTTCGGGGCTAATGAATGAAAGAAAGTTGGTGTCTTCCTTACCATTATTCTTCATGACTTTGTTGTCTAGCCACCGAGGCTTTATCAAAAGGTTCTCGCCATGAGGTTGCTTCCCCCCGAGAAAAACCACACTCCAAGAAAGGATTCCCCGGTCGTTCAGAAATTCAAGCTGCATCCATTCCGAAAGTTTTCCCGGAATCTTTCCTTTACCGTGGGGTGTTGGTTAGGGGCTCCTTCTTGCGGGACTGGTTAGAGTAGTTGGAGAGGAATCCATTTCAACCCGATCGCCAACATGACCCTGAAGAAGACTTTTCCAAATTTGTCGAAGAATGCAGCCGCCTTTCGGACCAGCTGAAGCCTGACTCTGAAGAAGACTTTTCTGAATTTGTCGAAGAATGCGGCCGCCTTTCGGACCACCTGAAGCCTGACTGGCTTCCATGCTTATGCCCCCCTTCGGGGGGCCTAGATTCTTCTGGATCTATTCCCGCAGCTTCCCCGGTGAGAGATGCTAGACGGGGTGCGTCTGTTAGTAGGGGCCCTGACAGGGCCTCATCGTCCCCTTTGTTAAGAGGGGAGAGTTCTTCTACCGGGTATTCTTCCGATCGGGAGGTGTAATTCTTTTCCCTTCTTACTATGATCAATAAAGAATAGCTATGTATATTTTCTACCTTGCAAAACTCGGCTCCCTTCCGGGTCTATGTTGTGTTCCGGTGTGGAGCTCAGAGTGGGGGTGTGTCCCCCCACTCCTCCCCCTTCCTTAGAGCTGGGAGGAAGCCGAAAACACGTAATTTGCCCTTATACAACGGTTACCTTACAAATGCTATTCCTGTCTAGGCTAGGCGCGGTTATTCCATTTTGGAGGGGCCTCGAACAGGTTGTCGTTCCGCAGAGGAGAAGGGTAAATAGGAGGCAATCGTGTCATCTTTGTCATCGTCATCCGCTACCGACTGGTCATAACAGGATCTTACCGAGAGCAATCCCCAGGTGGAATTAGATGCTGCATTGGCGAGACGCCATGCTGCAGAAGAAATCCTAGGTGGCAAAGCGTCCTCAAAAGCCGTTGATGCCGCTGCTTCCCAGAGGGCTGCTTGGGCCTCCTTTTCTGATCGGCGAGTCTTCTACCACGTCGACGCGTCGGCCGACCGGCCATCATCCTCCCAGGGGCCGGTCTATGCTGCGTTCGGGGGGGCGCGCCTGTGGCCATGCTTGACACAGCTTCTTAGACTACCTAAACCGTGGAGATCTAGGTTAGGTGAGTTTTGTGCGTGACGCGGCTCGTAATCCGTAAATGTCTATACTATTAATTTGAAAATTCACCCTGAAGCGGCAGCTCCGTGCGCTCGTGGTTGGCTATTGTTTTTTTTTGTTTTTTGCTTCCTGGGAGGGCAGCGTCTGCGATTGGAGAAGGATCTCGTTTCACCGAAAGGCATCATTGTCGGTCGAAATTTGCGTGTGGTAGCGTGGCAGTAGGCGAATAACGTTGTTTTTGGAAACGATCAAGCGTGCGGTGCTACGCTAGCACTAGAGGGCCTCAGCCCTTAGCCACTTCGTGCGATTCGTCGAAAAGCATTGCTTCCGAAAACGAGCGAGAATGTGGTGTTACGCTGGCGCGGGAGGGTGTCAGCCCTTAGCCGCTTCGTGCGACTCATTGGAAGGCGTCGCTTTCAGAAATGAGCGGGCGTAAGGTGCTATGCTGGCGCTCAAGGGCCTCAGCCCTTAGCCACTCCATGCGACTCATCGGAAAGCATCGCTTATGGAAAACAAGCAGGCATTCGGTGCTACACTGGCGCTCGAGGGCCTTACTCCTTAGCCGCTCCGTGTGACTCGTCGGAAAGCATCGCTTTCGCAACACGAGCTCGCGTTCGGTGCTATGCCAGCGCTTGAGGGCCTCAACACTTAGCCGCTCTGTGCGACTTGTCGAAAAGCATCACTTCCAAAAAATGAGCGGGTGTTCAGTGCTACGCTGGCGCTCAAGGGCCTCAGTCCTTAGCCTCTCTATGCAACTCGTTGGAAAGCATCTCTTTCAAAACCAAGGCATCACTTCTGGAGAGGAATGGCAAGGATGAGCCAAAGAAAGTATTCCCAATACTTGGGAGCGGCACAGTAGAGCTGGTATGTGTTGGTGGCTCAAGGAAGCCTAGCGGTGAGCCAAAAGACGCTGCTAGTAGCTAGATGATAGGACATGTTGTGCTACCCATGCAGCCTTGCCAAGGCGAAAGGGTCGGAAAGAAACATAATGAAGAGAAAAAATTGGGGAAAAATAGAAGACAAACTATGAACGTCATGCTCCTCCCATGAGGCCATTGTTATGGGACCCCTTATGGATAGTAACAGATGAGGAGGTCTGCATTCCATGAGTGTGGGTCTTCTTCACCGTCCGAGGAGATCAGACGGTAACTCCCTGGCCAATTGCTCGGGGTGACGATGAAGGGCCCTTCCCACTTGCTCTTGAACTTGCCCATGGTCTCGGAGTTCCTGCGATGGTGTAGCACCAGGTTCCTTGCCACAAAGGCTTGATCCCGTGTCTTCTTCTTTCCTCCATGAGCTCTTAGGAGACCGCCTCCTCTTCAGCTTCCGCCTGGTGTGTGACCCGGAAGGAGTTGCGGAATGCTTCCTCCGGGGTCATGACGTCTTCTCCGAACAGGAGCCGAAAGGGGGTGAAACCAGTGGGTCGCGTTGCGGAAGTGTGGTGAGCCCATAAGATATTCGGGAGCTCATTGGCCCACACCCTATTGGGTTCCCTAAAGATGCACTTGCTCAACGCCACAAAGATGCTTCCGTACGCCCCGTTGGACTGTGGGTGGTACACTAAGGCGAAACAAACATTAGTGCCCAACTCCTCACAGTATTGACGGCAGTGCTCGGAGTCAAACTGCTTCCCGTTGTCGATAATGACCTCCTAGGGGACGCCGAAAACGGCGTACAATGTTCTTCAAGAAGAACTTTATGATGTTGGCGGACTTGATTGTAGTGACAGGCTCCGCCTCAACCCACTTGGAGAAGTACTTGACGGCCACCACCACGAAGCGGAAGGCCCCCGAGGCCGTAGGAAGGGGCCCGACGATGTCGATGCCCTATCAGTCCAGTGGCCAAACGGGAGCTAACGGCTGGAGCTGAGTGGCTGGGAGGCGGCTCATCTTGCTCATTCTTTGGCAGCTGTCACACCACTTGACTATTTCCTGGGCATCGCGGAGTGCAAAACATCATCTGGGTGACGCTCGTGTCGCAGGTTTCTATCTTGTTGCTCTTCTTCATCATCCTCTTTTCCAGCGATGAGAGCAAAAAGTTCTCTTTCCAGAGAATAGCTTCTCGAGCTTGAAGTGATGACCTCCGCCTTCTTCGTAGACGGGCGATAGAGGAGCTCCTTTCTGATTGGATCTGAAAAGACTGCGCGAGTTTTGCAGAAAACGCGGCAGCCAAGTTCCTCAGACCAAAAGGGGCGAGGGAAGGACCCTACGCCGACCTTGTTGGGCGTAACGCCACCTCGGAGAGGTTGATGCACTTAGCGATGGTGTTGCTGATGCGATCTAGCCCCGCGATCAGGTTGGAGGGCATGGGTGGGCGGGTGGCCGCAAAGATGTTGGGAATCCTCTCGGAGAGAGAGAGAGAGAGAGAGAGAGAGAGAGAGAGATCGCCAACTTGCTGGGCAAGCGGCGTGATGATCCTCGGGTGAAGACATTTCTCTGTCGAACTAGATCCGACGGATGTTGAGCTGGCGATGGACGCCGAGTCGATGAAGGAGGCGGTGGAGTCGAAGCCCACCGACATGCTCCTAAAGTGGAGCTAGATCGAATTGGCAAGGAAGTCCTTCATGCTCTCATGAAAAATGACGTCAGGGCATGATGCCATCGAGCTCGCTGGGGAGGATCTCACAATCTCCCCTACCTGGCGCGCCAACTATCAGATTTAGTAGCCCGGCAGTCCACCAAGGGGTTACCCAAGTGGTTGATTTGTAGACAGGGAGGATTGCGAGACCAAGAACTCGAAGGTAATCGCAAGAACACAAAGGTTTAGACAGGTTCAGGCTTTCGGAGAGTAATACACTGCGTCCTGTGTTTTGCTGGACTGTATTGCTGGTATGGTATGTCGAGGGTTAACATGCTCTCGGGAGGCACCCTTGGCCACCTTATATAAGCTGACGACCTAGGGTTACAAGTCAGTTTGAATCTAGTCTAATTAGTTGTTACATGGAAAGCAATCTGAGTCAGGTTACAACAAGTATCCCGCAATATCTGGGCTGATTTGAATCGCCCAGCCTTCTTAACTTTTGCTCCAAGTATCTTCACATCCTTAGCCCGTACATTCTGATCGGTGGGGACCCATGGGGTACCCATATCTCTCAGCGATAAGGTGTGAATCGTTGTCGTTGGCGAGAGCAGGTGGCTTCATGTTCGAATAGTAGACGAATCTGCCTTGGGGAGTCGATGTAATCACCAGGTCCTATTGCAGACCTGATAAAGGGGTCTCCTCGTCCGAGTCTGAGTAGTAGTCAATATCCTCGATCATATCCATATCGGATTATGATCTGGACAGGGCAGCCTGATGAATAAAACAAATAGTGGCCACGTTGCAGAGTCCGAACGGAAATTAACTCGGGTAGTAGTCCAATTTGCACAACGGCTTATACACCAGCTCGTGAAAGTTAATCCGACTGGTGGGAGAAGTCGGATTGTACTCGGACTTTTTCTCCCAGCCTCTGACTAAGTCAAAAATTGAAAATTCGTTGAAATTGTCGACGAGATCCTCCAGAGCTTCTTGGTTTGCTGCTTCTTCTCTGGGGTTGACGCAATGTGGCGGTGGAAATTTCCAGCGTTGTCTGCGACACAAATACAGGAGCCGAGGATGAACGTCGCGCATACTTCGAACACGATAATTGGCTTGATGATGACTTGTGACATCGAGTTCGCCAGTGGATTCTCAGTGAGAGCCCCTACCTGGCGCGCCAGCTGTCGGTGTTTAGACCGGCAATCTACTGAGGGGGTGCTCAAGGTAGTGTTTTGGTTAGTGGGGCTCATCGAGATCAGGAACTTGAAGGTAAACGCAGACACAATTTAGACAGGTTCGGGCTGCTAGATTGCGTAATATCCTATGTCATGTGTGTTGGTTGGATTGAATTTCTTTGGAGAGGGTCCCTGCCTCGCCTTATATTAACAGGGGCAGGGTTATAGGTTGGTTGATTTACAAGAATAGTAGTCAGATTTGACTAGGCGAGTCCTACTCTGATTGCTACGAGTACTTTTCCTAATTCTCGACTAGTTCTTGCCTTGCCACATAGACTACGCCGTCCTACGCCATAGCCTCCATGTTAGATACGTCTCAGTGTCCAGCCATGTATTTAGGACTGTCCAAACCTTCTGGTGGACCCATAGATGTATGTACGACTACAACCGCTCCCACCGGTGACCCAGCAATCCCCAACCCTAACCCCTAACCCCGCGGCCCATCTCCGGTGATCTCCTGCAGCAAGGACGCCGTTCGCTGCTACTAATAACAACGTGCCCGCGCCATCTAAGGTTTTTGGATGAAATATATAGGTGTTGTTTCGCTTTTCCTACGAGCCATGTGCCCCATGTGTATATGATCTCACTTGTTGGGATTCAATATAATGGTGCCCCAAGCGCACAATATAGCTTTCTCGCACACATGATACAATATTGATGACCATAAATTTAAAGTTTCTGCAAATTAAAATTTAGTTAGGATTGTGTTTAGAAGATCATGGCAGTATATCTTATCTAAAATATCACTCTGTTCAACTTTTTTTTTGGCCGGTAAGGATTTCAATTATCAAGTGAACGCCCGTTTTCCGTACGCGTTGAACCCATCGTCCTGTCATGGAGCTAGCTGAGTTTCCCCCTCTAGAGGCTATAGCCGTTGCTATCACTTACACGCCGACCAGGCATATGCCGAGCCCCACACGCTCATCTATCATCGACCAGTGAAATCTCGTAACGGTGTTGCAAAAGCAATGTACGTCCTGTTTATACACGCGGCCCGCAGCTGCCTGCAGGGCGCACTAGTCTATCTCTGCAGGGTTTCGCATTTTCAGGTGTGGTCATCCCTTTCACTCGTGAGCTCATCGATCGGCACGAATACACGCAAATGATGTACTATATATGATGTACGTAGTGGAAGGTGTAAAGTCCCATCGTCTTTTTCGTTTCCCTCTCATGGTGATGGGGCGGCGACTCGACGGGACGTCGCGCGCTTGCCCCATCATGCTCATCGGCACGCGCTGTCGGCCGCCCATTGCCTTTGACGGTGCTTCAAGGCTCATCGATCCATCCATCCATCCATCGCCCTGCCCAGCATCGATTTTCAGGCGACAGATCGCGGGTGGATCGGAAACGTATATACCCCGCTCCGGTTCCAACGTCGCCGATCTCGTGGCGCTGACAACGAGAGATCGGTGTGTGAGATCCATCGATCGTTTTCGCCCGGCGGCTGGGGCCCGCCACCACCGCCGGTGGACGGGCGGCCGGCACGGCACGGCACCGGCGGCGGGCCAACCAAGCCCTGCACCTACGCGCGCGCGCGGGAGCTCGATTTCCCGCGCGGATCGATGGCCACACACACGCACGCACGCATGCACGCGCGCCACCAACCGCCAGTTACGCGCGTGGTCGTCGTCGTCCATGGTGGCACTGCCGCACGCGCCTGCCCGCAGCGTCAGACCGCGACTCCAGGCGGCTGATTGGCGGGCCCGGCCGGCCGCCGCGCATCGATGGCTATGCTGCCGTGCGTGTCCCGGCGGCCGCGCGCGATGATGCGCCCGTGCCCACACGGCCGGGGACTCTGGAGAATCTCAGGGGCGATCGATCAGGGCAGGGCAGTCCGGCCGCGGCCGGGCTAGGCCGCTGTTTTTCCGGCCAACTGCTTTTGAGCCGCGCGCTCTGCTGTGCGGCAGCAGTAGTACTAGCAGTGTTGTGTGCGCGTCTTCTGATCGGTAGCTACCTTTAGCTGCTGCCTGCTGCAGATTTGCATGGTCTGGTCAACAACTCTCCAATAATCATTCATTCAATTCGCGCTGCTGATCGGCTGCACGACCAACCTTTTAACTACTTGGTGCTGCTTCGATTCTACAGGTACCTGATCACATTTGCTTCAGCTCAGAAGAGGTAAGCTCGAATTATTATTATTTTTCATAAAAAGGAGCGACGAACAATCAGCGGAATATTAAATGAATAATATACATCGATCGTGATCGTTCGGTACAGAGGAGATATATGCTTTCAGCTAGCCCAGCGGAATTATTCGGGAGACCTTAAAAAGCTTCTACTGATTAAAATGATATCATATATCAAAGTGAAGATCACACGGAACTGATCTGCTTTACGTCCCATTATGTTTCCTCCTTTGTATATGCGTATCGCACGCCCATAAATGCAAGGGAATGTACTTTAATCTTGCTCTCTGATTATCCTAGCTATACACTCGTGCAAAAATTGCATGAGAAAGCAATGATACAATTATACAAAACAGAGCATATAGCATTACCACTCACCAGTATATGCAAGTTTGTTTTCACCGTGTTCCTGATTTTCTTGTGCAGTAGAAGACCCTCCACTCTATCTGATGACTTCAGGGTGACGGGTGCATGACATGGCAACCAAGTAGTATTTCCGTTAAAATATGGGCGCGTACCAAGGTCTCAAGCTAGGATTTAGACTAATGATCACAAGCGCCGACAGGTGACTGCCGATGGGGAACAAAAAGAGATGGACAAATGCGATAGGCTCTAGCTGCCTACAAGCTAGCGTACACCACCCTACGTAGGGTCGTCGTACGACGTACACCCACACACTGACTCTTTTTCAGGGAGGTAAACTCACCATATGAATAATCAACTGTGTTTATCTTGTTTACCACCTTTTTATTTCTGTTCATAAATGTACAATATTTTTTATTGCAATTTTTTTAATAAGAATGAAAAAATGTACAGTATTTTGATTGCAATTTTTTAATGAGAATGACAAAATATTAATCCTATGTGAGTATTTTTCCTGACAAATCCAATGGTATGAGCATATAATCGATCTAAACAGTTTCTCTTAAATATTACTCAAAGATAAATAATATGTCTGATTTTGTTATTTTCCGTTCCACAATTAATTAGTTTTCTCCAGTAAGGAAGAACTGAAGACGAGGTTTCTGATTCATCAAAAATTACTGTGGAAAAAGAAAGTTTGTATGTTTTCAGTAAATAAAAATATACAGTCTCTAGATTTTTTAGATTGTAGAACTTTTGTTGAATGCTTCTCTGTGAAACTCCAAAATTCTACACACATCATCCCTATACATTATAACATCTAGCTCAGCATTCTCTGTTTTTGGGAATTGCACTCATGAAGAATAATTGAAGAACTATTTAAACTAATTCTTCTCTAGTTCAAACAATCATTACTTAACTGCCTTGCTCAGTATCCTATATCACCACCAACAACAATAAGAACGTAGCCTTTCAATTCCAAGCAAATTGGGGTAAACTACAGTTGAAATCTAATAAGAGCCACAAATTAGAGTTCAATACATAGTTCAGGTACATGATAGCTGTTTTCTAAGCACTCCTATCCAGAGCTAAATCTTTGAGTATATTCCATCCCTTCAAATCTTCTTTTATTGCCTCTTCCCATATCAATTTTGGTTTTCCTCTACCTCTCTTCACATTACTGCCATGCCTTAGGGTTCCATCATGCACCGGTGCCTCCAGAGACCTCCGTTGGACATGTTCAAACCATCTCAGCCGCTGTTGGATATTGATGCTACCCCTAACCTATCACGTATATACTTATTCCGGACTTGATCCCTTCTCGTGCGAATAAATCCAACGCAACCATGGATAGGATAGGACAGGGCATTAATTTGTGACCACTCTTCCAAACATACTTCTAGCACATGCTAGAACAAAGGACAGGGCATTAATTTGTGATGCACATTTCATGGCACAACATTACATAGGTCATAGGCATATATCCATCAATGGCATATAGAGAGTTCTAATTATCATGCACAAAGTAGACAGGGCGTAGGAGGAAGCAGCTAGTACTGCGTTTGACACATGGGACAAGACACCGGGGGGACTACAAATATGCAGTGGTCCTATACTTTCCCTTTTTAACGGCCGATCATGTTGTGAGAGCCACCAGGCATCTTTCAGACGTACTATTCACAATGCAAACCACTTGATGTAGAGAATGTGACAGGATCTACTATATAGTAGTAGTAGTATATTACTACAAGGTAATTAAATCAAATAATACCAGTAATTATTTTTTTGACACAAAAACATTAGAAGTAATAATGTAATATAGGTATCTTCCCTGGCCTGTACTAAAAAGCTAGCCTAGGAGCTACTGCGCTGGTTCTTCCCAAAATTAAGAGTTCAGTTCAGCAATGTCCATCGAGGACAAGGCAAACCAGACAAAGATTTGGTATAGCCTCGATCCTATCAAAGTCAAAAGTAATTAGTTGCGTGTATACATCCCTAAAATCCGCAAGAAATTTGGCTCGCTCTTTAAGGCCCGGCCTGCTGCATGCTAGTTTACATGCAATGCATCCCCGAGCAGGGAAAAGAAGATCGAAACACGTTAAAGAAAGCACAAAGCCAACACACACAGTTGCAGAAGGCTAAACAGCTTAGACTGACAACGTTACTGGGAGATCTATAGGGGATGCAAGACAGAACGTACATGTCAACCTATAGGTTAAACTTAGCCTCTAATTAAGCAACTTAGAAGCTACAGGTATCTGGTATATATGTCTAATGAAAAGCTACAGTAAAGTGCGGAAGATTAAATTTTGCATATCGAACTTGTAAAATCAAATACTTTTATGTTTTTTCTATGTTGAACTCACGATTTGTAGTTGTAAACATAAACCATGTACCCGATTTTTTCAATTAATGAAATGGTTCAGCTCTCTTGTTGTTCGAGGAGAAAAAAGAAGTACTTAAAAATTATGTGCAGGGAAGCCATTTTATATGTCAATATGCAAATGTATATAGAACAAACTCTTCCCGCAAAAAAAAAGAACAAACTCGACTTTACTTTGGGGATAAAGGACAACTTGCAGATCTTGAAATGATATGAATGTATAATAACATAATTTATCGAGGATTTTAAAATATATATACATGGAAGATTCCCATGTATGTGCAATAATAGATCACCAAAAAATGCCCTTTTTATGGGTGCCTCTCATGCATTATTCTCCTTTAATCAGGCTATTCCTTAAAGCCTGGATGCATGCAAGCTAAAGTTTTCCCTGACCCATTTCTTCTCAAAAGCAAAAGGAGGCCGATGCAAAAGAAATAAAACTTTAGTTCAAAAAAAAGAAATAAAACGAAGAGTGGCAGCAGAAAAAGGGCAGCCAAGGAAAAGGAAACAGGTAAAGCTGGAGGAGGGGAGCCGAAATAAAACACATGCCCTCTTTCAAACACCTCTTCCACTCCACCAAGTTCTTCTAGCCAGTGTCACTTGAGATTCCCTCTCCTTCCTCCAAATGGCCATATGCTTTCTCCCTCCTCCCTCTAGAGGTTGACCTCAACAAGTAAAAGGCCTTGCAAAGAGATAGTGGCGATCGTCGAGTGCGCAAAAGCTAGAGAGAGAAGAGAGAGGTTGAGTGCTTGCACTAGCTTGCGTGTGTGTGTGTGTTAGAGAGACAGAGAGAGTGAGTGAGAGAGAGAGAGATCAGCATATCAGAGGGGAATATGGATAGGGGACTCGTCCACAAATCATCGCCTCTAGTGGGCGAGATGGGAGAGGCAGGCCATGGATGGTGGAGCGTGAATAATTTGAGGCCCCCCTTTGAGCAGCAGCACCATCCTTCTCTTTTCATGCCGTCCACCACCACCACCACCACCACCGCGGCGCCGTCTTCTTCGTCGTCCCCTCTCCATTCCTTCTCCTCGCTGCTGCTCTCCAATCACTACCCGCTGCCTACGACCAGCACGTCGCCGTGGCACCATGACAGCAGCAGCACCAGCAGCCACGGCCAGCAGGATTCATGGAGCCAGCTCATACAGTATGTAACTCACGCTCTCTATCTCTTTGTTTGTGTGGGTCTGTGTATGAGCGCCCAGTTTTGATATTGGCAATTAGCTTCCTTTCCCAGGTAAATTAAATGTTTCAAAAACTGCATGGTGCATAAAATATGATGTTCACTGTCACTTAGTTAACTTTCATATCCTTTAATCTCCTCAAAAGAATTTCATATTCTTGGAGTGTGCTTAATTTATGATCATATTGCGTTCATCCAGAGGGGGATTGGCCACTAATGGGGAAGAGATGTACAAGGAAGGCCAGATGCTATTCCCAACTACTACAGTTTGTTCAGAAGCCGGAGGGAGCGGCGGGAGCTATCTCTACAGCGCCGCCACAGCTAGCCATGGGAGCAGCACAAGTGATGAGATCCAATTGCCTTGGGGAAGCAGCGTCCACCAGCACCACAAGGCCCTGCAGCAGAAATCTGCTTCCTCTCCGAGGTCTTCTTCCATAACGTCGACCACCTCCCTCGGGAGCAACATGCTGGAGTTCTCCAACAACAGTAGTTCACCAGTACGTGAGGTAGGGATGACAAGTTGATTTTCTTTTAATTTTTCTGGAGCATGAGAGGAGGATGCAAAGCTGATTTATCCATGTGCATATGCCATGCTAATTTTTAATGTCATCAAGGGTGAAAGGCTTTCTTTAAGCTTACCTGAGAGAGAGACATGGAGTGGTGAACTGGTTACATATAAATAATCTATGGGAAGCAACTTTTACTAGGAAATAGTTAACATAGATAACCATGCTGCTAGATGCTAAGCAGTAAATTGTATGTGGAATTGAAAGTTTAAGAACTTTACTCCATCTTTCTGTGTTTCCACTAGTGCATCAGCACAGCATCTGGATCAGCTTTCAAGAAGGCTAGGGTCCAAGAACCCTCCCCGGCTCAATCTACTGTGAAGGTAATCTCTCTCTCTCTCTCTCTCTCTCTCTCTCTCTCTCTCTCTCTCTCTCTCTCTCTCTCTCTCTCTCGCATATGGGCCAGCATTTCAGACTCCAGATCAATGCAACTAGAGAGAGAGTTTTGAAGCATGCATACTGAAATGGACAGGCATGGAATCATTGTGGGGTAGCAGAGAGTGTGAGATTGGCAGGGTTCGGAATGATGGCAATTTTAGTATCTTTTGCTTGTTCTTTTGCTCCAGGTGAGGAAGGAGAAGCTAGGGGATCGAATAACTGCTCTTCACCAGCTTGTCTCCCCGTTTGGAAAGGTTTGTATATGCATATCTAACTGCAAATCCTCCTCAACCCTTTCCATACAGCCAGTGAATAGAGTTAAAATTGGCATCAGACTCATCAAAGTCAGATTACGAATAGACAACAATTTAATAATGTTTAGTCTTGAAGTGAATAATTTATGAAAGGGTGGGTGTTTACTCAGTTTGCAGATAAAAACCAATGCAAACTGCCGGTCAGGGAGAAGTATATGACAAAATTGAGTTGACATGAGTAATCAAACTGTTAACCTCTTCTTGTGTGTATTTAATTAACTCTCCAGAGAGTAATTAGACCTTGTACCTAACGAAAGAGCTCATATCATCTATTAGCTAAAGTTGATTATGCAAATATACAGAGAATGAATATAGAACTGCATATATAGGTGAGAAGTCGTATAGAAAACTAGCTGAGAAGTCAGTTTTCTACTCGTATACGTTTTAAAAACCATTTTGCTCTACTCCTAATATAGTAATATATATAGAAAAAAAAGTTCTTCTCACATATAACCTGTGCTTCTATTTTGTGCATAAAATTCTAGTTGAAGAACAGTTCTCATCAAAGGTGCCAATGTAATGGTGCCCTATGTAATATAATGAAGGGATTCCATCATATCGATTCTGTTGATGTGTACCAAGTCAATAGAAAACTGAACGCCTGCAAAGTCCTTACATTATGATCCTCCATTCTGATCAGCTGTGCATCATTATCTTTTGCTACATACCATGCATCTTCCTTTTAACTCATATGCTAGCTAGCTAGATCATGTAAAAGAAGATCCATTTTTGCAGAGAAAAATACAAAAAAGAGATCCTGACATGGGCTAATAACCTCTCTCTCTCTTTTTTTCCTGGCAGACTGACACAGCGTCTGTACTCCTTGAAGCCATTGGGTACATCAGATTCCTTCATAGTCAAATTGAGGTCCAGCTCTTCCCTCTCTCTCTCTCTCTGATCCATCTTTCTCTCTCTCTCTCCATGCGTGCCCATACCTGCAGCTAGCTAGCCCTGGCCTCAACAGTAGCACAGTAGAAGGATCATACACATAAAGCATATAGCCATGCATGCATGCGATGTAATTGTTCCCTTGTTTGTTTTCACACTTGTGTGCACTTAACACCATGAACTTTTTGGAGACCTGCTTTATACACAGTACACGATGCTACAGTGTACAGTACTTGCTGCATGCAGCTAGCTAGCTCCCGAACACTTAATATGTCAGACATGAATGCATGAGGGCTATAGCCGAGGTTAATTAGATGATATGCGCAGGCAGCAGAATGCTAAATTAACCCCTTTTTAATTTGGATTTGATTGGAAGAAGAATTCAATTTCATTCACGCATCAATTCCGTCCAACCAATTAAACACTTACTAGGCAAATTCCATTCAAGATGATAGGAAAAATAATGGATATATGCGTATGGTGGGAGATCGAGCTAGTCAAATGACGGCGGGGCGGGTGGGCTGCCTGCAGCTGGTAAAGCTGCATGGCGTGTGTTAATCTGCCCGATGTGTCACGCGATCTTTTGAGCCTGGGCTCTGCAACAGTGCATGCCTTTTTGGAAAAGAGCTAGCCGTGCCCCTGCTGCCTGTGCACGCTGCCATCTATCACAGCCTTCATTTCGATTCTCCCTCTCTCTCTTGTCTCTGTCTCTCTCTCTCTCCCCCTAGATTAGTACATGCATCGATCAATTAATAATCTCTCTGGCATTTTGGTACGTGCGTGTTCTCACTTTTACTTATGACGAAGCGAAACCTGGTTGATCATATCGTCGTCTATTCTATCTCCAGGCTCTGAGCTCGCCGTACGTGGGCGGCAGCAATGACGGTGGTGGGGCCGGCTCCTCCATCAGCTCTAGCTCCAAGCATCAGCAGCAGCTCCACATCCACGAGTCTAGTGTGAGTAGTACTGCGCCACCCACCGCTGTAGCTCATGGCTACAGTCCTCTCTCCTCTCCCTCTAGTCTCTACTCTCTCTCTAGAGCGCTGTGAATTCTTTTGACTCGCTCCATGCACAGTTCATATATCTGCATCACTGCCTGTACCTACCGTGGTCGTACACGCCGTACCATGCACGCCCGTTGCGTGCGCAATTCCCGAGGCAGGCTGCCCTGCCATGGGTGGCATGCTCTGACTGCAGCTTGCTGGATCATCATCGCTACCTAGCTCATCGTATCTGCGCGCCTTCATGCGCGCGCATCACGTCCCGCAGCATCTGCTGACCGGGTCAGCAGGATCGGAGAAAGCTATCGGCAATTTTTGGCACTTGGTACCAGTGGCACATGATCTCTCCTCACTTCCTCAGTGTATAGTCAGTACACAATAACGCTCTCATTGGTTTCTTCGTGGATCCACGCACAGTGTGCCCATATCTTAGAAACCCATATGGCGCCCAACGCCCAGATCCAAATGATCCAATGGTTTCCAAGGGAGCCTCGCGGGCTAGGTGTCCAAATTCGTGGTCCACACATGAAATAGTTCCTATTTCTAGTCCCATAGTCCGGTTCCAGCATGTCTAATTTCGTTTTCTGTGGCCCTAGTCACAACTAACCGTTCATGCCCTATGATAAGTACTTTCCTCTGAATTCAACGCTGGCATTTTAGGCAATTATTACTCCCTCGACTTTTCTAGATGCATAGATATTATTATGCATCTAGACATATAGGGTATATCTAAGTGCATAATAAAATTTATGAATTAAAAAAGTCAAAACGACATATAATTTAGGATGGAGGGATTATATCTTATGTATAAGGTGCCAGATTTTTCCATAAAGGGTCAGTTTGAAATGGACGGCTCAATCCTAATAAAATTTATCAGTTGGATTTGTCACCATCATGCAGTTGGATTTTAATAAATAATGCAAAATAAATTATCCAGTGCTTTTCACATGTCTACACCTTATCGTATATTTTAGTTTCCTGATGAAAAGACGCCTTAAGTTGAATTTAGACCTAGTGGTTACTACACTACTGTTGTTACTGATGTAAAGTTATATATGAGAGAATACAAAAAAATGCATGCGACTCATTGTCCGTATGAGTTAAAAATTCAATGAAGTAGAACAAAGAAAATGAAGCATAAGGAATTCAAATTAAAACCATAAAATAACATCCATGAGGAGTTTTTACCCATTTTTTGGGGAATCAACAAAAGTTTGAGATTTAAGTAATCAACACAGCTGATGGCACACTCCGACATGTTTATGTAATGTAATAGTTTCATCAGCAGAATATATACTAGCTTTATTTGGTAGACATAGCTGTGTGAGAACCCCAGAATTGTACATGATCGCCACGGGAAACATAAAGACAAATGCTATTGATACAAGTGATTGGTGTGTACAGTACCATTTGGTGCATTAATTTTCCTTTCCAGATGATCAGATCGATCACAAGTGGTACAGTGCCACACCCTTGTTGTATGTCCTTGGCAGCTAGGATGTATATTTTTGTGTGTGTCCTCATATATGTTTAGGCTTAAGACCACTGCACATCATGTGTTCTTCACAACTTTAAAAATAATGTATCATTTTCCTTACATACATTCCCTTGAATATTTCATAATTTTATCTATGCTGCGGTGTGCAAAAGTGTAGCTGCTGCCTTATGAAGCAATAGGTTATTCTTCTGAACCAAGGATTCCCACATGCACTGAGAGTATGCTTTCTGCTGCAGAGAAGTATAAAATTATATTACCATGACAACAAGATTAAGGCAGAACAAGCAGCGCAATAGAAAAAGCATAAGCGTACGATTTTACCCAAAGCATCGTATCTCTGTGAGATCTTTGACAAAAGTATTGACAGAAACTTTATGCCTGGCGAACCAATTTATGTATATATATACCGATAAAAGGTGTCTGATTCCCTTTAATCCCTAATTTTTTATAGGTGCACGGAGAAAGGCACAGCATATTTCCAGAAGACCCTGGCCAGGTATCATTATCTACTCGATTAGTCTCAGTAATTTTATCGCTAGCTCCTTTTATGGGATCAATACCCATGCATCTGATCGATCGGTTAAGTAAAGCACAAAGATACTTTTGTTCGAAAGAAAGGAGCCTTTAGTTCTTCGTCAAAAGCGTTGCTTTAATTTGGTACATGTAGAAAGCATCAAGGAAAAGTTAATCATGGGCCAGTACTTGTCTCCAGCTTTACATCCTTTAGTTATCATTGCAAAATGCTCTTTGGCCTCACTAATGCATATGATTATCTCTGGTCCCATACGTGTGCAGCTCCTGCATGACAATGCATTGAAAAAACGAGGACAGCCTGAGCAGGTACTACTCGTCATCGATCATGTAAATCAACTCAAAGTTTGCTTGATATCTCATGTAAAAAATTAAGGAGAATAGTAGGTCATACCCATAGCATATTTTGCAACATTTAGTTATGTTAAAAAAAAACTGTGGCCAGGATGGAAGCTGTGAGGAAGCGAAGAAGGATCTGAGGAGCAGGGGTCTGTGCCTTGTCCCAGTGAGCTGCACCCTGGACGTCGGAGTTGACGTGGTCGCAGACTACTGGGCGGCCGCAGCTGCGCCGGCTTTCGGCATGGGGTTCGGCGGGTAGATAATGGAGGATGTTACACGGCGAGCATGCTGGGCTGCATAACATCAGGAGCAGCCATCCTGGTGAAGAGAGATGCTTAAGGCTGGTTCCTCTTGATGCTATGCGAGTATGCGTACGTATGATCGATAGATGTATGCACACTGATCGATAATGCATGGACGTAGGGGATCGATGCAAATAGTATATAACTGGTAGTGTGTGTGATCTATCTTGTCTAGAGATTGGTCATCAATTTGGATGCATTGATTAGAGAGGGCTGCACACAAGCTAAGAGTGCACCATCTGTACGTATAACTCATTTAACTCTTATTTGCGCCTCACTGCTATGCATGGTGATGGTCTCTTGTGTAAGTGTGCAATGTGTCTATGTTTAATTTTTCGCAAGTTGCTATGATTTAAAATCTGAATGCATTATCGCGCGTCCGTTCTAGATTTTTCTGCTATATATCTATGAATACGTTGACTCTTGTCAATGATAAATACGCAGTTAGTGAAATTTGAAAATGTATATTATTGTTTTTGCTCATCGAAGGGAAGGCATCAAACTGATGCCTATATTATTTGCTAGACGGGCCATGTTGTAATTGTAGTGTTAGTTTTCATGGCTTTACTACTCAACTATATGCGTTAATTTTTCCCTTTTTATTATTTGAAAATGGTAACATCACTTGGACTGAATTTTTTGTGGTGATAACTAATAAAATGGCAACTTAACAAAGTGTTACCTGAAGCTTTACTTATGTTAGTTTTTTTGGGAGGGTGGGGGTGGGGCCCACTATGTTTACTCTTACAGTACCTAATAAGTTATTGGGCGTTCTCTTACTGGTCTCACTACCGGAATGTCCAAGTTTGCCGTGTGTCCACGACACACGGCGAAGCCCAAAAAATACTCGGCAAAGCCTTTGCCGAGTGTTACACTCGGCAAACAGTACACGGCGTACACAGTGCCAGCAAAAGTTTCTTTGGGCACTCGGCAAAAACTTTGCCGAGTGCTAAAACCGACGCTCGGAAAAAAAAGCAACATGACGGCGTGAAGACGGTCACGGCATGTTTGCCGAGTGTCTAACGGCATGGGCACTCGGCAAACTGCCCTGTTTGCCGAGTGTCCACAGAAAAAACACTCGGCAAACATGCCTTGTTTGCCGAGTGTCCTAGAATGTATAGAGCCCTTTTGCTGAGTGTAACACTCGGCAAAGCTGCCACATATAACCAGTTTATTTGGTTCGGTCACAGTCACGTACCACATTCAAATAAATATCACATCCTCATAGATAGTTCACAATAGGCATCACAGGCAGTTCATATAGATATATCGACAACACATCACAAATGCAAATGAACTTCACAATCACAAATGCAAATAAACTTCAGAATCACAAGTACATAGTTCATAGAGACTCGAAACACACAAGTATACACTAATAAGACCTCTCATCGACATCTACTGAACTAACCGGAGTCATTGTGACCACAGTGGCTATTGGTGCTGTGAGTGTCCTACTCCAGGCTCATTCGATGCCGCTGATTGATTCTGCACAAAGGAGAAGAGATAAATCATTCATAATGATTGAGAACGAAACATACAAGTATTAGAAATAAACTAGCAACTAGGAATAGTGATTAATTCTGCGGAAACTAAAAGTAGCTAAGTTACATTGAGAACGAAACAGTGATTGCAAGATTAACTACAAACTAGAAATAAACTAGAAACTAGAAACATACGCACATCACAAAGGAGAAAAGATTGATTCTCCATAAACTAGAAACGGTGATTATAAGGTTGTGAAGTGACTCACAGTGTCGGGTGGAGTATTTGGAGTAGGTTGAGGAGGAGGGACTGGCATCGCTGGCGGAGGTTGACCGATTGCAGCGTAAACACCCCTCATCATTTCAAACATCTGCAGTCGCTCTGCCTCCATCCTCAGTTGCTCGGCCTCCATCCTCTGCTCAATCCTCGGCTCGATGGATGCCTCTAGCTCCTCCGGTCGCCTCCTTTCTTGTTCCAGCTGAGCCTACAATATTTCATCCCAATGTTACAATGCAATGCAAAAGTATGTAAAAATCAATGAACGATGAATAAAATAGAAATAACCTGGAGTTCGTCCATCTGGAACCATGTAGAGTCTGGTCGAGGGTGTATCGCCGGGTTGGAACTCATGCTCTGTGCTCAAAGCTGAGGGAGGGAGGGAGTACAAGCCGTATCGAGTGTGTCGTCGCCAATCCAGAACTGGCCATGCTTCTTGCCTCCTCCCACCCTCATGACCACTTCTCCATCAAGGTCATGTGCGCTTGGATCGTAGTCTGGGCCATGGACCGCCCTTGCCATTGATGTGTATCCATCAAGGCGACTGTGGACAGTCTCGTTGCTGTACGCCGAGGACGAGTCATCCGGGTTGTAGGCGACGCCGGCCGTCGCCTTGCCCTTGCCGGCCAAAGCATAAGCCTTGAACAAAGGAACATAATAGTGTCAATTATAAATATTGGTAGCACCTCCCCAGCATAGTGAGGTAACCACAACCTGCAACAAACCAACAACATGATGGCCGGCAACCACATACACAGCTTATACCTTGCAAAACTCGGGAACTACCACATGAAGTAGCCTCTCGTCGCCGGCGACAGGTGACGCGTCGAGTAGTTTATCCTACATGTTTGCATGAATACAATGGTGTCATTTCCAAATCATTACATAATACTTTCAATGAATTATTTCTTCTCCAATCTAATGAAATTACCTTGGTTCCAAAATCAGCATGACACGGAGCGGCGGGGAGGGTGGGGGCGGCCTCATCGCGGCAACGACGGGGTAGGGGGCGGCAATGAGGATGGGGGTGGCGGGGAGGGTGGGGGGCGGCCTCACCACGGCCAAT
>NC_028450.1:10811766-10818491 GCF_000263155.2 Setaria italica | reverse complement strand
TGCTTAGGGAAATCCCTTTCATCCAGAATTTGGAGGACATTATGGACACTTCAAAAGTCAAGCAAAAGTATGGGCAGGGCGATTTTTATGGGTAGAGATCCTGGATATGCAATGAGGTTCATTGTTACTTGCTCAGAATGCTAGAGAAAAGGAAATCTTTCATCTGGAAACTCTATCCTTTGAACTATAGTTTGCAAGTGGATCTATTTGATGTTTGGGGTATATATTTTCATGTGACCATTCTTCAATTCCACTTGGCTATGAGCAGGAGATCAAATAATTATTGTAGTCTTTGCCAAGTGGTCGGATCGGAGGTCGACCGCCATGGGGAGGGTCGGGGAGAGTCCGCAACACGGTCCCGGTGGCGGGGAGGGGCGGGGACAGGCGGGGAGAGGCGTGGCAGGGGTGGCGGCCCGGCCTGGTGGCGGGGAGACCTGGGAAGAGGCGGGGAGGAGGCGGGGAGAGGTGCGGCTGGGTGTGGCGGCATGCCCCAGTGGTAGGGAGAGGCGGAGAGGGCCGGGCAGAGGCGCGGCGGGGAGAGGAGTGATGGCGCGGCTAGCGACGGCGACATTAGGTGAGACTGTGTGGTGGCTAGGTGGCGGCAGTTGAAGAAAACGCTAAGGACTCGCGCTCATACGCGGCCTAAAAACACGGTTTACCAAGTGTCAGATCACGGCACTCAGCAATCCCATCTTTGCTGAGTGCCCCAAATCTTAGACACTCGGCAAATAGCTTTGCACTCGGCAAATATATTAATTATTTTTTTATTTCCTTATTTTTCGTAACGTGTTTTCTTTTTTTCGACGTACTTTGAAAATACTTTGTCAAATTGACTCAACAATATATATATGATTTTTCTACAAATATTATTCCATTATTTTATGTAATTACAACTCAAATTTAATTTATATCAGTTAAAATTCTATAATTGCACTTAATAAATTAAAATTATCAAACGGATCCAAAAAGTTACCAAAATTTCACATGAAACAATCTATGTTCTCTATTTCCTATACAAAACGTTTTGAAGTCAAACCCCAATTCGACTGTCACTTTGACTCCAAATCTTACCGATTCCTTCTCAAGGCTACGATTATTCTTCTGAGATGCTTCGGTTTGTAAACATCGTACGTGACAAATTGTGCAAAACCTTCTTAATTTTTTACCACAGCCTCCATGTATGATATCATCACATCATGACAAATCTCATAATTTATAGACTTCATTTGCTTTTTTTAGAATTTAAAAACCAATTGGCCACATGTTCATGGTCGTGTTTTCTGAACAAGATGTTTGAAATTTCTTTTCATTTCCTGTGTAAGGCCAAACACTGGACTCAATAACATGAATATTATTTTTCTACTCATTTTATTCTATTATTTCAATCACTTACAGTTCAAATTTGACTTATACCAAAAAATTCATAGAAATGTAATAAATTAATTAAATATAGCAAACAGATCCAGAAATATAACAAATTTTAACATGTTGTATGTTGAGAGTAGAAAAATTTTCAAGGTCATAAGAGAAAAAAATAAAATTATTTGCCGAGTGCCACAGATTTACACTCGGCAAACATATTAACGGATGGACACGTGGCACGTTCTTTGCTGAGTGCCTTCCTTTGCCAAGTGTTTTTTTTTCTCTTTTGCCGAGTGCCAAAATTTGCCGAGTGTTTATGCACATTTTTGCCAAGTGTAAGTCTTTGCCGAGTGTTTCCACTAATGGACACTCAGCAAACATATTCACGGATGTACACATGGCATGTTTTATGCTGAGTGCCTCCCTTTGACGAGAGTTTTAGACTCTTGTGTCAAGTCAAAAAGTTGCCAAGTGTTTATACACGTTTTGCCGAAGTGTAAATGTTTGCCGAGTGTTTTTTGATCTGTTTACAGTGTGTCATATTTTTTGCTGAGTGTTTTTGTGTTAGCACTCGGCAAATAGGTTTTTTGCCAAATGCGTCACTCGGTAAAAAAAGGTAGCACAGGGCAAAGCCATAATTTCTGGTAGTGTCTCTATGTCAATGGGCTTATTGACAGCACCCTTTCTAGAGAATGTCAAATAATTCCAAAATCCATTTTGTTGCTATAGCTACGACTGTTTTTTTATAGGTACTGCAGCAGTAGCTCTTTGGTTAGGTATTGGAGCAATATTATCCATTGATAAAATCCTTAAATCTAGGTCCTTTTTAGGGATTTTTCGAGTTGGTTCATTCAACCGCGAAGTCCCTTGCATGGGTATCTAGGAAATAGTTACTTCCAAGTGACCCTTCCCTGGATATGTGTTGTGTACACTTGAAATTCTCCCATTTTGTTTGTGTTGCCCTAAAGCATTTCCTTTGCTTCAGTATTTGTCCTTACTAACAAAAATTAAGCAGCATGAAGATGTGAACATTGGATTATGTAAGATCCAAATGACAAACATCTGACTACAATATAACCAAAATTTGATGGTATACATGCAGTGGCGGGTGCAGGATTTGGACTATGGGTATTCAAAATTGAAGATGGCAAGAAAAAAAATGACAGACTAAATTATAGTTTTATAGCACATAATAATTAAGTGGTAGCAGCATCATTGATTAATAAAATTTATCAGAAATTGAAATTGTCCAGCTACTAATGATCAACATATCAAAGTGGCAACATGTGAAATAAATAGAGGCTAAAACAGTAAAATGGTAACAAAGATTACAACTTACAAGCTATAGGACAACTTTCCGTTCTGCAATGCTTTGAAAATGAGCGATGATGTCCTTATCCTTAGCTTGCATGAAGAATTCCCTTTCGATCAATGTGACCAAGCAACCATTCAAATATTTCTGCCCTATCTTACTTCTTCTCTTGTTCTTTATCAAATTCATTATAGAAAAGACCCTCTCAACACTAGCAGTTGCAACAGGGAGAACAAACACCAATTTGAGAAGTTTATAAACAATGTCATACCGAGAAACCTTTCCTTCTTTAACTAGCATCATAGACAACTCTGCTAGACTTCTCAAATTTTTGAAGTTTTCATCATTTCTGACATCATTGATATAGTGGTGCAACTGAAAATGAAGCTGGTTTATTTCTTGAAATTCAAAGTCATGTGGATAGAACCCAGCAAGCTTAACCAAGTTCTCAACATTAAAAGCAGAAAAGGAATTAGTTGGACTGAATGATGCCATGCATCTAAGTAGCTCTGTATTTACCTCATCAAACCTATTATTGAGCTCTTGAACTTGTCTATCAATGACACACAAAAATATATCAGCATGAAAGCGGTGATAATTAATGGCACCTCTGTAGAATTGCCTTGATCTTTGCATAGGAATATACTTCCCATTCATGTCAACAACTTTAACATTGTGCTTCTCACAAAAAGAAGTGACCTTGGTAAGAAATTCTTGCCATCCAGAATCTTGTCTCAAAACATCCAGTTCTACCTTTGTGAACTCCAGAATATCCATTGCATTTACGATATCTTGCTCCCTCTTTTGCAAAGCATTGCACAAGTCATTGGTGTATCCAAATATTTCATTCATCAAGTGTAGCAGGAAAACAAACTCAAAGGACTTAAATACTGTGAGCATAGTTTGAGCCCCATTAGCCTCAGCCCCTTTACTTTCATTCCCAATCCTAAAGGGAACTTTCTTGATTGAAGGATACAAGAACATAACATGCATTACTGTTCTGTAGTGAGATCCCCATCGTGTATCACCTGGCCTTGCTAAGCCCATCTCTTGATTCAATCCTTGCCTGGTTTCAATTTCACCCAATTTCAATGCTTCAATCATGTATTCAGCTTGAGCAATGCGAAGCATACGGATCTTTTTACAAGACATCCCTAGAACATTAAACAAATAAGCAAGTTGCCCAAAGAACCAATCACAATCAGTATTCTCCTTAGCAACCGCTACAAGTGTTAGTTGAAGTTGATGGGCGAAGCAATGAACATAATAAGCAGAAGGGGACTCATCCATAATTAGTTTCTTCAAACCATTAACATGACCCTTCATATTACTAGCTCCATCATACCCTTGACCACGTACCTTGGATAGGGGCAATTGATATCATAAGCAAGGACGGAATTGCTTCTTTAAGAGTCAATGATGTAGTATCTTCAACTTGGACAAGACCTAGAAACCGCTCAACTGGTTCTCCTTTTTTATTGACAAAATGCAAACAAAGAGCCAATTGTTCCAGTAGGTATGCATCACTTGACTCATCAGCAACAATTGCAAAACACTCATCACCAAGTTCGTCTATGATAAATTTGGTTGTTTCATGAGCACAAGCATCAATGAGTTGTTTTTGGATCTTGTGATCTATCATCTGACAGTTTTGTGGTGCATTCTCTAGTACCACCAGATTAACCTCTTCAAAGTTTCCTGCTAGCCATGCTAAAAGTTCCCGAAAATTCCCCTTGAAAGTCAAGCGAGCTAGATACTTAGCCTTGAATTGTGAAGTGTTTGATGCAACAGATTCACGGATTGATGCCTTAGGTCTCGTGAACAATCTATGTTTCTCTTCAGCTTCACTATGAGCACTATCGATAGCACCAACATGCCTATGAATTCTCCTTTTCATATTCCAATTTCTAAACCCTTCAACAACAAAAGCATCTCCACCAGGAAATTTGCAGCTATCTTTGAACAAATAGCAAACAAAGCAAAATGCAGCATCTTTATCCACAGTGTACTCAATCCACTTAAATTCAGCAAACCACTTATGTTGGAAGCGGCGCATACCTCTACAATCATGTTGCGGAAAAGCATTCCTCTTCATCTTTGGTTGACATGGCCCCAATGCAATGTATGCCCTTCTAACTGAATCTTGGTCATTGACATCATAGCTTGAGATCGAAGCCCTCAATCCAGGATCATGCTCAATGCCATAATCATTCTTGTCTTCATCACTAGAATCATTTTCTTCCACGGGTATGGATTCACCAATTTCTGTTGTACCGTGCTTTGGTGGCTGATTAGATCTCACAGGTTCAGGTGGTACCGTGCTTGTTTCACTACCACTTTGTCCTTGGAATAACACTACTTGCATTTGACTTTCATTGCAAGATTGATTAACATTCTCCGGTTTAGGTTGTCTCTTCTTTGCAGCAGCCCTTGCCATGAAAATCCTAAAATCAGTAGCGGCACTACCCTTCCTCTTCATGGATCAAACCTAAAAGTTACACAATTTCAAGTTATCAGATATTTACAATTTCACATTGAACTAATGAGCATCCACATTTTGCAAGTTGATGTGCTATTCCAATTTGACAAACAATTGAAAATGCTGACCTCAATTTCACAAACAATCAGCAGTTCACAGAATCACAGATTCACAGGTTTGGGGGCAGTACTGATGTACTGTTGGCGCCGGCTCGCCAGTCGCCGCGTGCCCGTGCCGGGTCGGACGGCGGCCAGTAGGCAGTAGCGCGCCCGCCGCCGCCTGCTCGCCGGCCGCCGGCCCACCACTCCGGGGTCCGTGCACGCGTGCAGGGCCTGCAGGCGCCAAGCGCACCACGCGCACCGCGTCGGCCGCCCGCGCCCGCGGCCCGCCGCCGACGCGCCTCCGCCCTCCGCCCCCAGCCGCCGCCTGCTCGCCGGCCGCCGCGGAGCCGCCAGCCCGCCGCTCCAGCTCCGTGCGCGTGCAGGCTAGGCACGCCGCATGCACCGCGCCGGCCGCCCGCGGCCTGCCGCCGATGTGCCTCCACCCCCCCCCCCAGCCGCCGCTTACCGCCGGGCGCCACGCCGCCGCCTGGCCGCCATCGCCGGTCTGCCGCCGCCGCAGGCTAGGGTTCGCGCGCCGTGAATCCCTAGCGGCGGGCGGCGGCTGCCTGGTATGTGCGTGCTCAGGCATGGGGGGTGGGGGGCGGGAGGAGCACTCGAGTGGGGTGATGGGCCGGATGGGCCAGTTGGCCAGTTGGGCCAGAGAGGGAAGTTGGTCTCCGGTGGGCCTTTTTGAGTGAAATATCTGTGCTACTTCTATATTTTTGTTTTTTTTCATACATATACCTAAAATACACTATATATATGAAATTTTTTGGCAAAAATAATGGGTATTCAATTGAATACCATTGAATCTAAGTGGGCCCGCCACTGTATACATGCATACCAGGCAATGCACTTAATAAGGAAAAAAAGTTTTTTGTACACCGATACAAATAAACCATGCCTTTTAATCCACTAGACAGCAAACGCTATACATCGTTCCATAATTATATACAATTGAATATATGTCTTGCGTTGAAATAATTAAGAACAAATTAAGAGCAAATGTTGATTTGTGTATATGCTATTTACACTACTGGAAAACCCACCTTTAGTCCCGGTTGTATAGGACCTTAGATCCCGAAAATCCAATCGGGACTAAGTTTTCGAGACAGAAGGGTCCTTTAGCCCCGGGTCATTCACCCGGGACTAGAGACCCCCTTTAGTCCCGTTTGGTGTTACCAACGGAAATAAAAAGGTTCAAAAAATAAAAAATGGGCCGCCCGCGCCCGCCCCAGCCACCCGCCACCCACGCCCGCCCCGGCTGCCCACCGCCCGCTTGGAAGAGGAGGAGGAGGAGGAGGAGGGAGAGGAGCGCGCTACCTGCCTGCGGGAGATAAGAAAGGGGAGATAAAGAAGATAAGGTGGAGGGGGGCCGCGTGAAAAGATCCCGGTTGGGCGTTTAGTCCCGGTTGGTGTTACCAACGGGACTAAAGGCCCCCCTGTAGTCCCGGTTGGAATACCAATCGAA
>NC_028450.1:10736993-10811666 GCF_000263155.2 Setaria italica | reverse complement strand
GCCCCACCCGATTCCCTCCATTACAACCGGGACTAAAGAGCCCGTCGGAGGTGGCCTTCAGTGCCTCATTTTTAACTTGGGATTAAAGACACTTTAGTCCCGTCCCGGTCCAAAATCAACCGGGACAAAAAGGATCGAACGAAAGGTGAGTTCTTGTAACTATTGTTTAAACATGTATGCGTCATATTCATCTATATGTATAGGGTTAAGTAAAGGATTCTGACAGGGCGGAACCAAAAAATGTGATGAGGGACAAATAGTACAAAATATACTATGAATGGGTCTAATTTCAAGATTTTATTTGATTCATCGTATGGTGAAAATACATGTAAAGGGTGTCTTTGGTTGGGCTTTTGAACCTGCTTTTGCTTTTGTAAAAGCCAAAAGCCAACCAAAAGGCAAAAAAGCTCTATATGCTTTTGCCCAAAAGCTGCTTTTGGTGTAGTACAAATGCAAAAGCACCATCCCCCCTGCTTTGAGGTGCTTTTGGGGTAAAAAATTACCCACCTGCCACTCTTTATGAAAGGTAACGGTTCATTTTTTTCCGATCTATTTCTAGCCCAAGTCTTCCGTCAACCGTTCACCTCCCGTATTCTCCAGCGCCGCCCCTGGCGGACCGTCTCCCTCCGAGTCCCGGTCGCCGGCCCTCCGACCCCGGTCGCCGGCCGCCGCCCCAGTCGCCAGTCTGCCTCCTGATCCGGTCACCGCCCCTGGATCACCCGCCACACCACGCCCCTGGCCGCCGCACCCGGCCGTCCGCCTCCGGCCTCGTATTTCGTATGTACATGTTCTTGCAGACGCCGCGCCTGCCCGCCGACGGCCGTCGTATTCTGCACGTCTGCTCTCACGTTCGTCTCGTTGAAGGTGAGTCGCTGGGACTTGGCTCGATTTCATTGACAATTTCATCTGTCGATGGTAATAGTTGCTGTCGTGGTAGTAATGATGGCTAGTAGATCAGTAGCAATGATAGGCAGTAATGATGATGAAGTAGCCCCTGCTGCCGTAGACGTTGATGGCTAGTAGAACAGCAGCACTTTCTAGGCCGTGTTTAGTTGGGGAATTTGGGAGGTGCCAAATTACTGTTACAGCACTGTAGCACACTGTAGCGTTTCGTTTGTATTTGTGAATTATTGTCCAAATATTGACTAATTAGGCTCAAAAGATTCGTCTCGCAAAGTACAACAAAACTGTGCAATTAGTTTTTAATTTCATCTACATTTAGTACTCCATGCATGTACCGCAAGTTTGATGTGATGGGGAATCTTCTTTTTGCATAGTGTCAAAGTTGGGAGTTGGAAGTAACTAAACATGGCCCTATTTACGATTTGACAGGCAGTAATGATGATGAAGTAGCTCCTGAGCTCACCGAATCAAATTGGTAGCTTTTTATTTACGCATTGTAGGTCTTCTTATCAATGTTTGAACTGGTAGCTTTCTTTTCGTGGAAGGAAAATAGAAACCCCAGGAGTTTACAACCTCAGTTTCATTTTATCTAAGCTATTTAATATTTTTTAGGATGGTAGTGGCTCAAAATTGTTCACATGCAATTCTTACAATTTATTGAAGTCACAATATCTATCATTAGTCATATGAATTGAATCAAACAATATTTTTGGTTGGCTGAAGAATGGGTGATAAGGCGGATTGGGGTGATGCTTTTTTAAGGCATTTGATTGATGCCTGCAAAGAAGAGATTGAAGCCGGGAATAGGCCGATGGGAATTTTTACTACTACCGGTTGGAAGAATGTTGTTTCAAAGTTTGCAGAAAAATCCAGTGACAAGAGAACAAAAAAAAATTGAAGAACAAGTTAGATCTTCTTAAAAAGGAGTACTCAACATTTATGGAGTTCAAAAATTGTGCAACTGGTCTTGGATGGGATGAGGCAAAACAAACTATTGACTGCTCAGACGAATGGTGGGACGAACACCTTGCTGTAAGAACTATGTTGTCATTGTAATTATATTCTTCCCATTCATCGTTATGGTGTGCCTTATTAATTTTTTTTCTAATTGTAGAGATGCAACAATCGTGAGAAAGGAATCAAATGCCACCATGTGAAGTTTCGAAAACAAGGACCTAAGTTCCTTGATTATCTGCATATCTTGTTTGGCAAGACACATGTAAGTGGGTCTTCTGCATCCTGTCCTGGAGATATATCATCCGATGAGGCAAGTGATGAGGTGGATGAGGTAGCAAAACCTAAGCAGAAGGATATGACAGTGAACCTAGGAAAAAGGAAACGTAAGGGTACCTCCATTGGTGTTGAAGAGAAGGATGAGAAGAGCCCATTCTTTCGTTTGTACAAGACCACTTGTTTGAAGATAGAAAATGCTGCAGAGAGGATCTCCACAAGTGTTGAAGCATCATCAGCTCCTCCAACCAACCTAGTTCCTACCATTACAGAGACTATGAAGATGGTGAAAGAATGTGGGGTGCAAGAAGGAACTGCTCTAATGCACACAGCCGCCTCCCTAATTGTTAAACCTGAATTTAGGGAGCTCTTTAGCTCTCTAGAAACAACTAAAGGAAGGCTCGATTTGATTGAGAGGGAGCTAGAAAAGGAGATGATGAAGCGCCACTGATTTGTTTCCATGTTTGTCAGATTATTTTATTATCATATATGATAAGAATTTTCCTATGTTGAACCATAATTTGTTACCCTATGTTGAACCATAGTTTGCTTGGAGATGTGAAACATTATTTATCTATTATTGTGTTATGTTGAGCTTCTTCATTTAGTATTGTCAAGAAAGTTGTTGTATTTAATTATTAATATACTAATGTCTTATGTAGATGGATGATAGATTGGGAGATGTAGCTAAAGGAGGACAAAAAGGACTACTACTGCTAGCTGAACTTGCACAACATGCTGGTGCCATGGGAGAAATGGGAAACTTGTATACTGAGTGGTATTTGCATAAAGCTGAATATAGGAAAACGTCAGAAACTGGAATTCAATGGGTGATGAGGTGTATGTCACGCCCGAGGTATTTTTATAAGATGTTTCGGATGAGCACCGAGATTTTCGATAAACTTCATGACTTGCTAGTCTCTACTTACGGATTGACCTCAACCAACAATGTTTCGTCTACTGAGTCATTGGCAATGTTCTTGTGGATCGTCGGAGGACCACAATCTTTTTCACAAGCTGAAAATCGTTTTACACGGTCACTTTGGACAGTTCACATGAAGTTTCACGAAGTGTTGAAGTGTTTGCGCAAGTTAGCTAAGGACAATATTAAACCAAGAGATCCCACTTTTTCTACGGAGCATAAAAGGGTGAGAGAGGACCGTTTTTGACCATACTTTAAAGATGCAATTGGAGCAATAGATTGTTCACATGTTAAAGTGGTAGTGCCAGTGGACGAAGTGGTTAACCACATGTGTCGTCATGGATATACATCTCAGAATGTGCTAGCTATTTGTGACTTTGACATGAGGTTCACCTTTGCGGTTGCCGGGTGGTCGGGTTCTGCACATGACACACGTATCCTCAATCATGCATTGGCAAATTTTCCTTCATTCCCCGTGCCTCCTAAAGGTATACACGGTTCCTTCATAAAATTAGCAATACTTGTATTATTATGTACCTTACTAACTTGGTTTTGTAGGAAAGTATTATCTTGTGGACTCAGGTTACCCAAACCGAATTGGGTATCTTGCGCCTTTCAAAGGAAGCACGTATCATATACCAGAATTTCAGCATCGTTCGGGGCCTCCCCAAGGAAAGTACGAGATGTTCAATTTCTTGCATTCATCTCTTCGTAATGTCATTGAAAGGTCTTTTGGAGTCTTAAAGCAGAAGTGGCGTATTTTGAAGGACACGCCACGTTTCTCATCTCGTACTCAGAAACATATCATTATGGCTTGTCTTGCATTGCATAATTTTATTCGTGATAGCAATTTGTGTGATAAAGAGTTCAAGAGATGTGATGATGATGAGGATTACTTGGTACAACATACATGTGGTATGAGACAAACACAAGGAGATGATAGTGACGATGTGGAGAATGAGGATACCATGAATACCATTCGTACTAGGATAGCTGATGCTTTGGTTAGTGCGAGAGGAGGAGAGTAATGTTGAGGGATGGCATCCTTGTATAGAACTTTTGATGGATAGTTCTATTTATGTGGACCAATTACTTTAATGGATGAAAAACATATAAAATTTATTTTTTTTCTTCCTGAAATAGTGGTTTACATTTGAACTAGTGAACGCATTATTTTGTTACGAGCAATTTGCATATAAACACACTCACAGACCTTTAGGGGCATTACAGGTATTTCTTACACAGCCTACAGTTTCACAACTCCTCTAACCAAACGGTCTTCTGCTTTTCCCACAGCTGCTTTCTCACAGCTGCTTTTCCACAGCCCACAGCTCACAGCAGCTTTTCCAAAAGTCACAGCCCAACCAAACGCACCCATAGATATGGTGGGTGTTTAGCTCCATTAGCCCCTCCCCCACACCCCATTCATGCTTCCCCGTATCATGGGTATATATTCATATAGTCGTAAATTACACAATGTGAGGTTGAAGCATGGTTTAAAAACAATAATGGCACAATCTCCTATACATCCTCCGCAGGTCCCTGTCCCCCATCGCCGTTCCTATTTTGAAACGAGCGAACAAATATCCGTAGGGCAAAAGCCAATTGTTACTTAAGGAGTAGGGGGCGAGGAGTCATGAGAACACGAAGAAACATTATTGGTCCAAAAGCACCAGGCGCCATGATGAGCAATAACACATTAGGGGCATGAGAAAGGAAGAGAGAAATGGACTTACGATCCTTACAATATGTAGAATGTGATGAGCTAGCACGCAAACGACATCGATATCAAATGGGAAGATATGTGAACAAGGAGCTTTGGAAGTATGGGTGGTTGGGGGTGAGGGGTGCAAACAAAAGGCCTTAGTTGTAGCATTTGGATCAAGGCCTTAGTTAGAGGGAAGAAATGAGTTGTCGTGGTATGATTTTTATTTATTTGTTTCTCCTCGCACAAGTTTATGGTCAGCTCAATTTTATAGGGGCATGGGAGGTTTCTATGCACTTCTATAGATGTGCAACCGAGGGTAGAAATTTGAGCTCTCTATGCAAATGGTTGGCCCAGCAGCTGATAATACCGGGCCATGAGCCCACACTGGCTAGGCCTATAAAAAAGCTACAATCCCACCAATTCTAGTGAAGCCCACAGCGGAGGAGCCACGGGGAGGGTGTGTGACTGTGTGCGCGGCAGGCAGCCGCCGTGGAGGCACCGGAGCCGGTCCACTCTCATCCATCCACTATTCCACTCCAGGCAAATGGAGCACGTGGCCGCGCCACGCTTTCCGCGCGACACGACGCACGAGCACGAAGCGGCCAAAAACGAAAACCCAACAGAAAAAAAACCCCGTGGCCGCTCCGCCCGCGCACCGCGACGGGCTGGACTATACCCATACTGCTCCCCCATGAGCCTCGCCGTCGCCGCCGCCGCCGCCGTGCCGGGCGTGGCGCCGCCTACCCGCGTCGCGCACCCGCGGTGCGCCCGCCTCCCCCGCCGCGGCGGCCTCCCCGCGCGCGCGGCCTCGGCCTCCGCTGGCTCGCGCTCCTCCTCGTCGTCGGCGGCGTCCGCGGCGGCGGCGCCCGTCTACGCGCCCACGCCGCAGGATCGGCCGCTCCGGACGCCGCACAGCGGGTAAGCGCCGCGCATCTCGGGGCTGTGATTTTCGCTGTTGCTGCCGGAGTCCGGCCCGGGAGGTATGATTGCGGCCGAACGAGCGCGCGCGCGCGGGGAGGCAGCTCTCCTTCTGCCCGCCCCGCACATGCAGAGTTTTTCGATTGGGTCCGACGGCCACGTTGTGCTAGACATATATATCTTCGCCCCAGATTTATGATAGAGGAAATGCAGTTCTAGATGGTTGATGCTGCGAATGCATGCAGCTCTAGATGGTTGATGCTGTGAATACATGCAGCTCTAGATGGCTGATGCTGTGAATACAATAATACATCCTCGCATCACTATGTCCAAATGGTCAATTCGGAGCCTCAATTCTCCATCCACATCCAGTGAACAGCACTGAGATTATCCACAATGCTGATAATCTGTTACCCTGTCTTCAGCCAGAAATGCATTTTTTTTGGCGCTTACCTTATCATCTTCAGTGCTGTATGCTGTTACTTGGTAGCGCCAAGTGGCGAGACCTGGGAGCCTGAGATAAGAGTACGTAAGCATAGTGGATTGATTAATTTTGCAGGTACCACTTTGATGGCACCTCCAGGCCTTTCTTTGAAGGATGGTACTTCAAGGTGTCCATACCTGAGATCAGGCAAAGCTTTGGCTTCATGTACTCTGTTGAGAACCCGCTGTTCCGTGATGGGATGAGTGATCTCGACAAGTTGGTACACGGCCCACGCTTTACCGGGGTGGGAGCACAAATCCTTGGCGCAGATGATAAGTACATATTTCAGTTCTCTGAGAAATCAAACAACTTTTGGGGAAGTAAGCTTCTTTCTCAGCCTCTCTGTGCTTCGTTGCTGTTTTGTCTTACACTTTTATCATTCTGATAAAACTCAAGTTAAAAATTTATTGGCATGGCTCATAAATTTGTGGCATGAAGAAAAAGGTGCTGAATGGAAGGTTCTTGCAAATTTGCAATGAACTTCACCAAATTCAAATTAGTTGTTGCCTTATTTTTGTGAAATTTGTAACCGTGTCTTGGATAGAGATGAGATTTCAATGTCCCATGGTCCAATTCCTGCAACAACATAGCCATGTCCCAGGTTAGCCACCACAAAATCAGAAATCTTCATGATACTAGTTGTGGACATCCCATGATGCATTCCAGATAAACAACTTAGGGCCACTTTGGACTTCTGATTGCTGTGTTCCAGTGCGTAACCCAGTTAGTTACTATGGCCTAAGACTTTTTTTTTATTGAATATTGATTACTACTTCCTGTCACATAAAAGTGACATTTTAGACATTGGCAAAGTAACCACAATGCAAACCACTGGCTTCTGATGTGAATATTTTGTAAAAGCTGTATTTGAGAAAAAAATACTGTAAAACATGGTGAGAATTATGCAATGCTAAACCTCCATTTGGTAATATTTGTCCATTTTTTTAGGAAGCTTTGTTCCACGATTTTTGTTCATCGAGAAAAATATGTCGAACAATTGTAGCATGGATTTCAATAGGGAGATGTACAATCTTTTTCATTAACTTTTCTTAAGTTTGGTGCTCTTGTGTTTGTCCATGTTTGGATTGGATGTATATTATGAAACAGAGGGAGTGTTTTCTTGCGACAAAAAACTACTCTGGGTTGAAAACCTATGTCAAAGAAAATTATGCCTCTGAAAGTACACTACCATCTCTTGCTGTATGATTACCTTGATGGTAATGACTAAGGGCTACCTACCTGGTCGGTGGACCAAGGTCCTCCTGGGTTGAGAGTAGCAGCCCAGTTTTTTGTGATATGTCTGCAAGTTGTTGTATTGCTGTTTCAATTAATATAAGGTCAACTGCATGCATTCTTGGAAAAAATGTGCTTTTTTTCATAGGGAGTGATTAATAACTGCAAACTAAAATAGATGGCATATTAAAAGCCATCACAGTGGCAAACCGGTCTTCATGTAAAAGTTAGTTCCTTCAGTTTTCTGTGTTAGCAGTTAGTGTTGCTTTTCTTGCTCTCCTGGAACTTTAGTAATGCATCACTGTTTGCTTAATTCCCAACTAATAAGCTACGTTTGCATAGGTAGGCATGAACTAGCGCTGGGAAACACTTTCATTCCCAATAAAGACTCAATTCCCCCACAAGGGGAGGTCCCCCCTCAGGTACATGCTTTATGGCTTATGAAAACACATTGAATGACATAAGCTCAGCTGCTTCATATCTTGTTTATCTCGGGAACACGGTGCGGAAACATCATTTTCTTGCCGCTTCTTTAGTATTTGTTCATAATTATATTTTTCCATGATACTTTAATTGCTAATTCCTTAAGTGCAACATCTTCATTTTTAATAGTAGTAGATATATGTACTGATTTAAACATTTAGTCTACTTTCTTCTTTTTGGTATAATGTTAACTTCTTCATACGAGAATATGATTTATTCGCACTTCAACTTCATTCATTTTCTTGTCTTTCAATCATTCCAGAAAATAAGTGCTTTGCTTGCTTATGAGAAGATACTTTTTGAGAACATGCGTTGCCAGTATATGTATTGATTCTGTCAATTAAATATCCAAAAAAAACTTTCTTTAGAACCATTGATTTGTATAGCTGTTACCTTTTCATATCACTAGGCTTTAATTAATAATAAATAATGATCGATTAATGCGTATTTTCCCATTCTCCTATTTGTACATGATATTTGATATTTCTGCTGGTTCATTGTTTTGTTCTCTCAAAGTTTTGTAACATGTAAAGGATTCTCATTGAATAATTAACGGTTATAGGAGTTCTCTAAGCGTGTTTTGGAAGGGTTCCAAGTCACTCCAATCTGGCATCAGGGTTTCATACGTGATAATGGAAGGCATGTGATATCTCATCTTATATAAGATTCGCTTTTATTATTATTAGGTTGCTTGCTTACCACTACGACAATAGTTGCTTAACATTTTTTTGACCCTTTAGTATGTGATAGTGGCTACTCTTGTTAAAAATTGTATATTTTGCCGAAGTTAGAAGTTTAACTATGCTCCCATTTCAAGACAACAATAGGAATTTTCTCTAGAGGAACTTTGGCTACATTGTGTTACAAAGTGCAAGGAAAATTAAAATAATGCTAATTCATATATTTTATAGCAATATCCTAAAATTTATAATAGTTCTGTTCTCTTGATCTTGATGTTGCAATGCAAAAATTACCAAACTACCTGCAGTAATAGTTCAGTGGCTCAGCAAAACACACTAACTTTGTTACAAGTAAACAGAGGTCGGGTAAAATATTAGACGGGTATTTTCTTTTCTATTATTGTTGTGAGATAGTTTTTCTTCACAGGTCAAAGTATGTGCCAAATGTCCAAACAGCTCGTTGGGAGTACAGCACTCGTCCAGTTTATGGATGGGGTGATGTCAATTCTAAGCAGTTATCTACAGCTGGTTGGCTTGCAGCTTTTCCTTTCTTTGAACCTCATTGGCAAATATGCATGGCTGGTGGCTTGTCCACAGGTTTGTCTTCATACTCAGAAAAATAAAGATATTGAGTTACTGACTGACATGCTGTTTATAAGTTTTTAATGGTAGAGTGCACACTCCCTCTATTTACTGAGTTAACATTTCTTTCGTAAACTACGACATCACAATGGCACTGTTTATAAGATTTGTACTTCTTAACCTGGCATGTGAAAGGATTTCTGATAACATGGTTTTGTGCCATCCTTTTACCTTTCAATAATGCTTGCAAGAACCCTATTTGCATTTAGCACATATCTGGACACTGGACTGCAGTTGGTCCACATGCCAGATTAAGAAGTACATATCCTTTTACTTCTTAACCTGGCTTGTGAAAGATGTGTTCTTATTTTCCATCATATGACTTCTCTCCAATTGATTCATAGCTTTAATCCTGTAAGAAGTTGAGGTATCTGTCAAGAATTTCCTTTGGCCCCCAGGTTGTCTCCATTTTCTGCAGTTCATGACAATCAAATTATATTTTGAGGTGTACCCTGTGTTTTACTATTTCTTTTTCTGTGTGAACATCTCTGTGTACCTCAGACAACTGATGTGTAAGTAGGGCCATACCTCCTATCCATTTAGAGCATATGGATCACTTAAAGAATTATACATGTTTATTCTTATGTTCTTCTGTGGTGCTTCTGGATCAAGAATTAAGAGAAGAATTAAAATTGCAATATATACAGGTATATGTTTTGAACTATTTGCTTGGTGTGTCTTATGGAAAATCACTTCGTTTCCTGCTATTTGCATCTTATAAATGCTTCCTTGACCACCACGTTTAACTAGAAATTTCTGAAATAATCTGCAACATGCTGTATTTTTATTTCCTTTAATAACTTCCCATCAATTGGAATAGTATCAACAACAGTGACATGTGACTTTTCAGGATGGATAGAATGGGATGGAGAACGGTTTGAATTTGAAAATGCTCCATCCTACTCGGAAAAGAACTGGGGTGGAGCTTTCCCAAGAAAGTGGTATTGGGTGTGTCATCTGTATTCATTGTGACCTCTGATCTTCTGTTAGTTCTGATGCCATAAATGCCTTATAATATTAAATACAATCTTATTATTTGCAGATAAGAAAACATGTTTTTATACAATAATTTTGGTTGAAAAATTAGCAATAATTTTTGAACTTGGTTTAGTGGTAAATTGAGATAGAATAATGACTCTACTGTCCAATAATTTACAAGGTAGAATTTGCCGCAAATTCTTGTAGCTTCTTCTGAAAATTGCCCTTTTGGACTCGTCTTTTACGCCAGGCACTAGTCATGATGGTTCTAAATTCTAATCGTTATAAGGTCACTTAATGACCTGTGTGTTCTAGGTCTCAATAAGATTCAGGTCTATGTAGTGAAGTTTGCAAGTATGCTGTGGTTCTGGTCTGCTATAATTGGATTATCTTCTGTAAAAAAATGTTATTGACGAAACATACCAAATGATCATTGATCCTAACCTTTCCTGATGTATTCTAAAAGCTATGGCCTTTCACTCCTTTTCCTTGTGAAGTAGACTAATATTCTTTATACTTTTTGTCAGTTGCACAATCTCATGCATTACCGATGTAGTTAACTGAATAATCATTGCATTATTCAGATCCAGTGCAACGTTTTCTCAGGCGCTTCTGGTGAAGTTTCTTTAACTGCTGCTGGTGGATTGAGGAAAATTGGACTTGGTGATACCTACGAGAGTCCTTCACTGGTACAGTTTATGATACTTTGTGCTTTCAAATTGACCTTCTGCTTCTGGTTCGCACAGTGTAGTGTTAAGGGCATGCATTGATGAGAGGGGATTGGTGAGGGAGAGATGAGGCGTCAGCCAATGGAGAAGCTGACTAGAGCACATGCCATAGGTCTGCGCATGAGTGTGTGAGAGAGGGGCAATGGCTAGAGGAGGGAGAAGGTGGTGGCAAAGAGAGATGAGGGCAGAAGGGAGTTAACCCTTAATTCCTGCTCGCCCTTCATTGATAGGCTGCCACCCTTTATATAGCGAGGATAATGGCCCCTAAGCAATCTATTACAATCTTGAACAGTCCGAATGCTACCTAATATTACATTACCAAACTTTACGGGCAAGTAACCATGCATTAGGATCATGGACCTGCATTTGTACTATAGAGCATGTGCACAGTGCCTCAAGCCTCCCGGGATCAAGGCTGGGCCAGCAGGTCCTTGGGCCATGTCTAGGCCCATAACAATAAGTTCCTTAAAAATTAAAATCATCATGTTAGCATATGTGAGCGTGAAACATAGATATCTAGTGAAGAAGATTATTCATGGATCTACTGGGCATTTTGAGATTGTGGAAGTATGATGTCTGCTACTATTGGAAGCAATGATGTATGTTGCAAAGCTCTGATAAAATATCATACAAAACTGTGATAAAGTATCATGGATATTTTGGTTGATTACTATATTGCTGCTACAGCTGCCAGGTGTTGGAGTATAAATGAATTGTCCACCTTTCCCTATCAGCTTAAGCTTTTGGGTTGGGTTGAATTGGTTGGTGCATGCAACTCAATATGATATCAGGGCCAGAGGTCTCAAGTTCGAATCCTGGCGGGCACGATTAAATAAAATAATTGCAGCCCACTCCAATTTCCACGTATGCGGCCTGATGGAGCCTGCACATGAGGGGGAGTGTTGGAGTATAAGTGAATTGCCCACCTTTCCTCATCAGCTTAAGCTTTTGGGTTGAATTGGTTGGTGCATGCAACTCGATACCAGGGATAAATAGTTAGATAAGCTCAAAGGGGGAAAAAGAAAAATGTTCCATCATAAGTTCATTCAGTTTGTTCCTTATAATTTCTCTGTCGATTCAGCTTGTAAATACTGCAGTAGCTATTCATATATGAGATATGCTGACCCTTTGTAGTACTGACAATTGCACAGTTAGCTCATTCGTATCAATCTAGTCATTTACATATACATTTTACAGATAAATGATAGGATGCACATTATGCCAATACTTCTTTGTAGTCAATGTTTCACTTTGAAAACCACTAACCTTTTTTTCTTAGATAGTATGTTGTCCATTCTCCATTGAGAAACTTTTGCCTGAGGGACTAATCTGGAATACCGGTGACTTGATGGTCATTTTCTCAGAATAGCTTGCAATCAAAAGTATATGATAGAAAAGGATCTGGGTTTAAGTCTGCATACTTCGAGCAGATCTTTTCTACACTTCTGCCAACAAGAACTGTTCTGTTTGTCTTTGTACTGATTAAAGATGATCCGTCATTGCATATGTTTAATTGTTTCCTTTAAGTTTTACTATTTCAATGGACTGTATGAACTTTTGTCTGAAATGTTTCTCTTCTTATCCAGAGTTCAGCATATACAAATTTTCTGCATCACATTGTCTTCCTTAATTATTGCAAACAAATGTAGCTGTACCTATTTCGTCATTACTTATCAGCCTATTCATTTACTCTGTTACTATAGAAACTGCTATTTAGTCAGTATATTGAGTGGTTAGTAACTTAGTATTTTCTCCTCCATGTATTAAATGAAATAGGCGTACGCATGAAGGCATCAATTGTGAGGCCCATGGGCCAAAATGGCCATGCGGCCACTCCACCAAAGGTAGCATGTATGGGATAGTCCCATACTGCTAGCCAAGTGAGTGTGAGGCCAACTTAACTAGCTGTTTTCCTGGGCTGGGTCGTTACATCAATATATAACCTTTCTTAAAAAGCAAATCCAATATATCATGTATAAGGACTCTCGTTTTTATTCTGCAGATTGGAATACACTGTGATGGAAATTTTTTTGAATTCGTACCTTGGACTGGGACAGTAAGCTGGGACATCGCACTGTGGGGCTGCTGGAAGATGTCTGGCGAGAACAAAACTCATCTGGTAACTGTTGCACAATAATACAATCCTGTGAATTTTGCTTGTCTATGAACTAGTTCGCCTCATTTTTGCATTTGTAGTTGTTGCAAATGAGAAGAATTTAGCTTCATAGCAAGACTCTATTGCAGTTTTAAGCTCGTCATGCTTTGTCTGTTACTGCTAACCTAATGTTCTGCAAGTTCTGATGTCACTTTCTTGTGCTCCTTAACAAATGCATCCTTATATTTTTGCAGGTAGAAATAGAAGCAACCACTACAGAACCAGGCAGTACATTGCGAGCTCCTACTACGGAGGCTGGACTGGCGCCAGCATGCAAAGACACCTTCTATGGAGATCTCAGGCTACAATTGTGGGAAAAGAAATATGATGGTGGCAAGGGAAAGGTATGCTTTCATTATCAGAAGTTGCTGGCACCTGTTTCCCTTATGCATGACCTTTCATGCTCTTCATTTTGTCCTTTCCTCTTTGTTCGGGTGTTGAAAGCAATTTATACACGTTTTGACCACTTTAAGATCAAATTAACTTCATTCTTTCACATGTCCATAATCGGCATTTACGCACTGCATCTGGAAAGTTTGATGAGTATTTTTCAGCCTGATTAATACGCTAGATTACCAATGCGTTAAATGATTTCCTCGCAGTTGATACTCGACGCCACAAGCAACATGGCTGCCCTGGAGATCGGTGGTGGCCCCTGGTTCAACGGGTGGAAAGGGACAACTGTTGTGAACGAGGTTGTAAATAACGTTGTGGGCACCCCAATCGATGTGGAGAGTCTCTTCCCCGTCCCATTTCTGAAGCCCCCAGGCCTGTAGGATGAGCCAGGAATCTAAGGAATGCTCTGCTGAAGGAAGAGTATCCTTGTACGATTAAAACTTGTCCAGTTCAATAATAATTCATTACTTCGCCTTCTTTACAGTCCAGAAACTACCAGAACGATGCAACCATGTTGCTTTTCAGATTAGTTCACTGCGTCCTTGCTCTGGCGGTCCAGCTGGTCACATTTTAACTTCTAAAAAGAATGAAGAATGGTGGCCCGGACAGGCTCAGTGATAGCGCAATCCACGGGCCTGTTGCCCTGCTGAGTCTTGGCCACAGTTTAACTTCTAACCCGAACAACTCTGTGCGGTTACAGTTGAGTTTGGATGGATGGCAAGCTCATCTTTGCACAGTTCTGCCCAACTTTATTGCCTAGTTCTATGGTCATCATCTGACATCGTTCATTTGAAGACTGAATTCTTTTTCGCTGGACCTTCTCTCGTTCGGGATGACTCTCTGAAGACAGATAGAGACGTGCTCTCAATTATGATAGGACAAAATGTGCAAATGATAAGAGTGAGGTCTAAAGTTGTGGAGCCCTCTGTTTTGCTCTTCTTGCGATGTGATGCTATTATGGGTCAAAAGTTGAAACCAAATTGTCGTCGTGCCCTTTCTGCCCCCATCAATATGTGATGCAATATGGATGGATTTTGCAGGGCTAGAACTGTGTGGCCTCCATGCCAAGGCCTTTGTCCTGCAGGGAGATCCGTGCAGGGTGGGTACAGGATGGGAAGAAGCTGTGCTACAGCTACCTCAAATCAATTATACAATTACTGTTTAACTGTTCAACAGCGTGCTAACTCCATCTGGCATGGTTCGTCCATACCTTTCGACAAATGGATCGGCTCTTGCGGGAAGAAAACACGCTATAATTTTTTCATGTTCATGTGGCAAAACATCTGCTCAATTTTCATGTTCTGCTTAGCTTGATTCGTGGTGGAGATGAAATTTCACTGGACAGCGTGGACTTTTGAAACCATTTTATAAGTTTCGTTAGTAATTACAGATTACTCTTAAAAGCACTAGATAGTTTGAACTGATACTGATGTCAAAAAGTTTGAGATGATACGTTGCAGTAATAGGAGTTTTTAAAGGAAAATATATAAAGCTGAGAAAAGGAAAAATATTTTCTGTTGAAAAAGGGAAAAAACATTCTACTTGCTTGGTCCCTCGTGTTTCAAATCCTTGGTAAAATGGTTAGGAGAAAGTTAGGATAAATTTAGTGAAATAGAATGTGCCGTAATCATAAAAAGTAAAATTGAAATCATGACTTCGACAATTAGAAGAAAAAGGAGAATTTGGATTAATAAGGAAAGGACAGCTACTAGGCTAGATACTCAGAGCACCGACCTACTTAGTTCTTCAAGTGTAGTGCTAGAAAAGTCCATAAATCAAGGAATCACTCTCAAATCAACATTCCTTCATTCCAAACGGTCCTACAAACCCCAAAGTAGACAACTATGCTAAAACCGTATTATTATGTTTTTCCGTAACACCAACTCCTACAATTTCAAAATAGTATCTACTACCTACATTTGAAATTATAATGTGCATTTTGTTTTATTGGAGCAAACTTTTAACCAAAATTACTCTATTAGTATAGTTTTTATCTCAGAAAGTTGATATCGTTAGATTGTTATTTATAATACTTTCTTAAGTATACTTTTATATCACATAATCAAGATATTATTAGAGTAACTGCTGGTCATAACGAAATGAAATACGTCCGCTAATGCCATTTGATCCTAATGAAACAAACTATATATTGTAATCTCGAAGAGTAAGTTGGTACCAACTCTTCCAACCAAACTCCAACAAATTCACTCACTCCGTCTTAACTAATCTAGCCCCATTCGCATACACCACATACCGCGGTCCTGCCACAAAAACCCCAAAGCCAATTTCTCCTGATCAAACAGCAACGCACTCTTCCAATCGCCCGAGAGATAAAAAAAAATTGTCACCGCACCATCGCATTCGCGTCGCATCCGCATCCGCATCGAATCCATTTCGTTTTCTGTTTTCTTTTGCCTTTTTTTCCCTGGCGATTTATGCCATCACATCTGGCGCTGCTGTCGTGCCTGCTGGTGCTGCTCCTCTCGCTCGACAAGTTCCTCCTCCACTACCTCAAGAAGCGCCTCTTCTCCGGGCCAAGAATCCCGAGCGGCGGCACCTCCAAATCGCGGAGGCCCATGGCGGCCGCCGCCAAGTGGAGCGAGACGGCCATGCTCGTCATCGACATGCAGGCCTGTTTGAGGGGACTTTCTCCTTTCAATTCCCGTTTCTTGATTTTGAGTTGTTTGTGACGGCTTCGTGTTTTGTGGAATTCGTGGCTCATTTTCCTTCAGAAAGACTTCGTGGACCCGGCGATGCGCAGCCCCATGCTGGTGGCCGGCGGCGAGGCCGTCGTCCCCGCCGTCGCCGAGGCCGTTGCCGTTGCGAGGGAGCGCGGCATCTTCCTCGTCTGGGTCAGTTTTGCCATCACTAATTCCGCACGCCCTGGCGTAATTTCTGCGCGATTTCTTGGTCTAGTACAAGATCAACATCCATTTATTGGCTCAGGCAACGAGTCGTACTGATTTTTCGGTCCAATTAAGGAGGAATCTTTTGTGGCATCGCGTATTAAGCAAGTTCTTGGAGCGATGCTATGGTATTTTGCGGGCTCCTTTCGGTTAGCTAAGTTATTTATTTATTTGTGCTTTTGCCGTGTGTGGAACATCCGAACAGGAATTAGCACGTTCATACTTCATAGACACAATAATATAATTCAGTCCCGGAGATTTTCTTCTTTTGATGCAAATGAGCCCTTAATAGGCTGATGCTATTGATTCCCTTGTCATGTGCATGTGGATGTTTGAATAATTTCTAGGATAACTGACCAAGTTCTTGTTCCTATCTGAACCTGCTCACATGCATGGTTTGACCATCCTGTGTCCTGTGTCAGTGCAAATGGCACTCCTGAACCTTCTTTAGTCATAACAGTGGAGGGGATTATTTGGGTCTTTAACATAAGCATTGGATTGTGGGGGGAGTGGAATGGTTCTAGGGATTTATCATTGTGTCTCCTCTGATTGACTGTCAATTTGAAACAGTTCCCTTTTGCTTTCGTCTTCCTTTGGGGCTTATTTGGCTAATAGGCTAATACCACTAGTTACCTTTTAGGTCTTATTTCCTTTTGTGTCCTCCTAATAGGCTAATTCTACTTGTTACATTGACATGCATTTGAAAACCTAAAAGGTTTATAGAACCAATGGGTCAAGGTCCTGTTCTTTTCTGAACCACCTTATTTGGTTTGACCATCCTTCCTTCCTAAACATGGCACGTCTGAACCTTTTCCTGCTGATGACAGTCGTTAGGATTATTTGGGTCTCAAGCATCTGCAGCAATTCAACATTGGATGGTGGGGTACTGAAATGGTTGTAGGGATTTCTCATTGTGTCTGCTCTAGTTATCTAAGAATGTGAAACAGTTCCCTTTTGCTTTCCTTTTCCTTCAGGGATAATGATAACCAGATTCTGTGCAAGAATACTATTATAAAATTGAAAGTTTATTTTAAGGACCAAATTTCATGAACCACGCTGGCAACATGCTTAAAATTATTGATAGGTAGTAGACCTACATTATTCTCTCAGAAGAGCACAATTGTGGTGTGTTCATAAATTTCGGGACAGTGTGATGCTATTCAAGTTGTCTACATCATAACAAAACAAATAATATGTTTAGCATATACTTCCAAATTATGCCACTTTCCCTGCAGGAACTAGATAAAAATATATGTTGCACTTGTATTCCTGCCTGGAATCATATACATTTATGTCTTTCAATTTGGTGCTTCTGCTACGTATCCATTTACATTAGTTGAATGTATTGGTGTGCATTAACTCTGCTTAAAATGATTTCCAGATATTTGTTGGAGGCCAACATCTGCTCATAACATACAGTTGTCTCCTTTTTACACAAAGCAGTTTGATTCAGAAAGTAGTGTGATATATTTAATTGTCATTTCTTATCACTGTTCTCTGCTGGGACATTGACTTACAGCAAACTGCAATGTAGGTCGTCAGAGAGCATGACCCTTCTGGAAGGGATGTTGAACTTTTCCGCAGGCACCACTATTCTGGGGGAAAGGGTCCAACAGTGAAAGGTTTGAAAGGTGCAGAGCTGGCTGATGGGCTTGTTATCAAGGAAGGGGAATATAAGTTGGTGAAGACAAGATTCAGTGCTTTTTTTGCGACACACCTTGATTCTGTCCTCAAAACTGCCGGAATAAAGAACTTGGTTATTGTTGGTAAGTTCTGATATTACATATATTGTTATGAAAATGACTGTCCTTTTCTCACCTTGATAATCATTTTCTGTAATGTTGGCCTCTTTTTGTTATCTAATTGCAGTACTCTTGTCTCCCTGTGGAATTTTTTATTTCCATATGTTTTTAGTTTTGATAGGCAATAATCATTATCCTTATATATCTCAGAACAAATATGAAAATTCTTCTCTTTTTCACAGTATAGTTACCTTTGCACTAAATAGAAAATGGTTAAATACAAAGCATGGATACTTGCTTTTCAGCCACAGCTCATTATCACATTGTACAAGATCATGTTACTTATATGTGTATATGTGTTGATTTTCAGGAGTCCAAACACCAAATTGCATTAGGCAGACTGTCTTTGATGCTGTAGCATTGGACTATGAGAAAATAACGGTTCTTATTGATGCAACAGCTGCTGCAAGGCCAGAAATCCATTTGTGTGAGTACTTATGTTTCATAAACCCCCTTCTATATTTGTTTCCACATCAAGACAATGTTTCTGCTCTTGGCAATTTAATATGCTTATGATTAGACTAATATAGATATGTTTGTTTCACATTATAGTGAAAAGTTTGCATTATAGATTTCTCAATATTCTGAATTGAAATGTAAAAGTATTGGATTAGTCATGTGTTTATTTAGTCCTCTATGGTAGGGAAGATGTTTAATTTATGGTATTGGGAAGTGAACCGATGCATATGGTGCAGTAATGAGCTTTAGAACACTGACATACTCTGTGCTAATCTGTCGTTACATCTCATGTTCTGAGTGTAATACTGTAATGTCAAACTCTTATGCACTAGATAAAGAGTGTACATTACTAAAATTTTCGTTACAGTTGTCTCAAATTGCAAGGTCCATACTCTATTGAAAGTTTCAATGACCCAATGTAATCCTGCATGTTCGAGAATTAAAATGACCCAATGGCTAAATGGCAGATCATTGAATCTTTTATATGTTCATGTTGTCACAGTTTCAGATCATAACGTATGTAGAAATTTACTTTATGCTTTATCCTGGTTCACAAACAAGTTAGACTGTAGTACCTGTTTTTGTGACACCATGCATAGACCTTATTCTGACAAACAGTTCGGAAAGTTACATGAACTTTTCGAATAAGCCAATTATCGTCCAACAGGAAAGGTGAATTTTCGTAGAGGATAATAATCAGAGGTCCTTAAACTTGTGGCACAATGTCATCTAGGTCCCTACACTCAAGTGCACATTTGGGTCTCTAAAATTGTTAAGTGTGCCACTTGATGCCCAAATCACCAGAATCAGCATAAAGCCATAAACTTAGTCTATGTCACTGTGGCATGCAAGCATTGTACTTAATGTGCAGTATACACGCCAGTGGAAATGGCCATGAGCATGTATTAGAGCATGGCAACATCTCGGGCTCCATGCATGCGAGTGCTGTGTATGTAACTAGTACTTGCGTATTAATGTGAGTTGGAGCTGAAGTGACACACTTAACACGTTTATGGACCTAATTGCGCATTTTAATAGTATAGGGAGCATTTTAGTCTTCCGTAAATATGAAGCTAACTAAACGGGCTTAAACTCTTTCAAAGAATTCTTATCTTAGAAAAAATTACCGCCGCTCTTGCTACTGACTGAGTGACTGTAGTGCTGCAAAGTCTGAGTTTGGCAAAGCTTGTACTGTTGTGATTTTCAATCTACATAATCTGTTCCTTTTGATTCCCTGACTGAAGGCATCTATCATATGTTGCGCAGCAAATATCAGGGATATGAAGAACATCGGAGTGGAAACGCCGACCCTGGATGAATGGCGCCGGTAGGTTCAGTGGCACTTCACTCCATCTCTCGGCACCAAATTACCAGAGAGACAAGACATCCCTGGTGTATTCGATGCGACACCTACATCTTCTATTTTTTTGGTTTTCGATTCCATTTTCGTCTGACTGTGTAGTTGTACTGTAGTGTTACTTTGTCAGGCAAGAACAATGCCAGATGCTGCCATGTACGCAAACTTCTAATCCCTGTTGTATAGATAAAGAGTTCACTATGCCATTGTTGTCGATGACTATTTAATCTGTGCGAAACAGAGGTGATGGAACAGGCAGGCTGTTACTTTCCATGGGAGAATTCAGAACATAGCACCTAATCCGCATGACTTGCAGCTACTGACTCTCAGTCCGTGTGGCTTTCGGAATGTGAATCTCTGTTCTGACGGCAAAGGAAGAGAGAGGGTCAGAATGTGTCAATTACTGATCTTTTCATTGGATAAGAACAGGAACAAATAAAACTAGGTAGTGCTGGGAAGTTGGGTGTGCGAGGCGTGCGGATTTGATGTTAAATTCCCTCGAAATTAATCTCAGGATATAGGAGGCCGTGAGAACGAACCCTGTGATGGAGAAATTTCCGGTGCTTTATTTGTCACCAAATGACGCGAGTGTTTTTGGTAGGAGTACATGATGCGGATGAGCATGTGGCCGTTGTACGTTGGTGGTTGTGTGCCTGTTGGCGCGAGGGACGTCCAGCGAGGGAGACGGGTGGAACCAAATTTTTGAATGGAACCATCTGCACCTGTCACCTTTCGTTCGTTAACTCCTCGGCTGTCTGCTCAACCGTACCCTCACAAATGAATCAAGTGGCGGGTCATCTTTCCGTTTTTTACCATTGTTCACACCTTCGAAGTTTAGATACTTTGAAGAGATCGCTACATTACATAACAGTGTTCCAAGGGAATGCAAAAAGGAAAGACAAACAAATTCGGTTCAAAACATTCTTTTGTTTAAAGCAAAAGGGTGAGCGCGCAATTCAATTCTCTCATAACACGCACGCTATTGCTCTATTTTTTATGAAATTCTGACTGTCCCCTTCAGCAACGATAAGGATCAGATAGTGCAATGTACAGTTGATTGGCTGCTCTAAATCGTCGAGTGCAAGTGTGCAACCAGGCCTATAGTAGTGCCAACTGCCAAAGCTTTATTGCTGTAGGCTTGGGAATACTGAAAACATACAAATAAAGTCTATGGTTCAGCATCACAAATGGAGTAACACATCACTGTACTGTTCCACATGCATGTGACACTTCTAACTTCTTTCATTATGGTGCCATCAATTATTGACTTTTCTACCTCATATCTCTATCCCGTCCAGTCATCCGGGCTACGAACTAAGCGACCTCTTATTTCTCGTCACTGTTCACCTTTTGTTGCAAGGCATTATTTGTCTTTAAACTTATTGAGTTGTTTATCTAAAGTTTTGTTATTGATAGTGTGATGATGGTGATGTGATACTTTGAAGAATTTCAAGTTGCATGCTTTTTCCCCCCAAAAAGTGGGTAGCTTATACCCATTTCAACGAATAAGAAGTGTATAATTATTGTGCAAAGTGAATGTAGAGGGAAAAAATCGGTTGAAATGCGTACAAGCTGAACCATAGTCTGACGTATCACTGGTGGCATCATTCTTATGCAACCTAAGCGTAACTTAGCTGGTAAAGATGTCTTGTGGTGGAACCTATCCACCCAGGTTTGAGTTCTCAACTCAGCACGTGTGCTCATATTTTTCTTAACATGAATCAACCAGCATATGCCTCGTTGATAGCGAGGCATCAGAGGTGCTCATAAGGGGTAGCGTTGTATGCATGTATTCATAGGGGTAAGTGCGGGTGTGTGTATACGTAAGCGTTTGCATTTGTGTTTCAAAAAAACAACTCGTACCATTCTTATTTAATGATGTACGCTACTGCTTTATGGTAATCTAACCCAATAAAGTTACAAGAATCAAATAGTGGGACGCTTGGTCACGAGTTAGCAGTCACTGGGTGCAGCAAGAATTATAGAAGCATCAATGATTTTTCAAATAACAGTGATGTAGTATTAGCTACCTGCAGGGACATGAGTGGCATGATGGGCTTGAGGACATGAATGACAAACACACAAGACTAAACCCGACAGCTAGTCCTGCATATTTCGATAATTGACAGTTCGTCTCTCCTAGCATTAGTGCAACCTCATCAATTTTTTTGTCTTTACCTCTCATTCTGATTCTCTCTGGAAAGAAGGATTTCCTTGTGGGTGAGTTTTGGTGGACTCCTAGTTGTGAAGCAATGTGCAACCGGAAGAGGTTTTTAGTACTGGAGATCTCGGTTTCCACTTCTTTTTTCAGTTCTTTGTTAGATGCCACCTTGCTCCCGATTTATGTAGATGTTTTCCAAGATTTTTCTTTGTTTTCGCAGTGTGGTAATGATGATGTGAACTTTGTAAACCTTTTAAGTTGCATCATGCATGGTTTTTAAAGGAAGTTCCTAACACTCATTTTGGGGAATGATGTTTCTAAACTTACACCAAGGTAAATAATTCAAAGAAAAGTATGTCAGTATAATAGGATCAAAAATAACGATCAGAGTAAAGTGTAAACATACCTTTAGGGATTAGACTAATTAATGGATCCACATCCATGATAGAGAACTCACCATGATACTGTATAAATTGTTTAAATCCATGAATGCAGTATCCTCCATGTCTTACTATTCTTAGCATCATCCATCCCTGATGTTTTCATTTCTGCTTATATCAATGTTACTCCCTCAAAAATGAAGTCTCATGGGCCTATAGAGGACTATGAGACTATTAGCTTTATGTTGCCACTACAACATATGTGGTCTTTTTTGATGAATACCTTGTAACAACATATCAAAACGCCATAAGGTCATTCCCTTCTATGACGTTCTGTAAGGGATAATACAGTTTAGTGACGAAAATTAGGTATTCGTGAGTAAGACCAATTAGAAATAGTCATAAACTATTCCAATGTCGGATTGTGATGAACACTCTTCCATTTTTATGACAACTAGCAAGTGTCACAGGTTTATGATAATGTTGAACTATATCAAAGTTTTTCCGTGAGTTTCTTTAAAATAATAGGTGGGTCGCCATCTTGTTAAGTTTTGTGAGAAGTGTGGTGCGGCCAGGTTCCTCCACTGATCACGGGCCACTAGCACTTGCAATCTCACTTCCCTTTTCAATGCTCATATTTCTTTGTAGGACATCATTTTTTTACTTTATGAAATTATTTTTCCATACCTTTATTTGATAGTTTGAGATTAAAGAGTAAACTTTGTGAATCTTACAAGTTGCAATAGTTTCTTGTATACGGAGGTTGCCAATGTGCATGTCATGTGTACAACAAAGAAAAGGGTGTGATGCTCCTCTGTTCTATTATTCATAAAAAGGGACATTGAAGTAGACATGTTTAGCCTATTTATTTTGCATATTCAGGTGATCGTATCCTCTACAGCAATATCCGCTGCATTTTGTTTATATATTCTATGCCACTCGTTGAACTTAATTATGAAATGAGATATCGATCACATATATTTTTGAAACATGATGAATTGGTAGCTTCATTTTCCTCTCGATGGATTTGGTAACTTGGTCAGCTATGTTCCTCGTGGTGGAACTTGATCACCTGGGTTTGAATTCTTGACTTAGCATTTGTGCTCCCATTTTTCAGATTTATTCTAGGAATTAGCGATGCTATTCTTTCAGTAGTAGATAATGTGCCCGTCGGTAGCGAGGCACATGTGGACTATGTGGTGACTTCATTAATCTTAAGAGCTGCTGAAGTAGCCTCTAAGATGTGCTCATAAGGGTAGAGTGTACGAGAGTGTATTCATAAGCGTAAGCATGCATGTGTTGATGCTCGTTATTAACACACTTTAGTGCCATTTAAGTGGTCTTTTCATATATATTCTTATACTAACCCGCCATTTGGCACCTGAAATAATCTCATTTTTGCATATGCAATGTATTTTAGAGCATATTGTGTTTTTGCAGGAAATTGGACTAAATGGAGCATAATTGGATAAAGCTCAGAATAAGCGATGAACCAGAGAAAAGCGAAGGCCAACAGGCCCAAAAAGGGCCCAGGCCGATCGGCCTATGGAGGCCCAAGCCAATCGGCCTAGGGTCCTCTAAGCTCCTCTGATGCTCATTTTTGGCAAGCACTCCTCCAAGATTACTTAAGGGCTAATTTTGTAAAGATATGGCAAGGATGACTTCAGGATCAAAGAGGAACCAAAGAAGATCAAGCGGAAATTTGGAAAGTTATCAAAGATCAATCTCATCCTGAAGCTATCGATGTGCCAGGCCTACATGCATACAAAAATAAACTTCCAGAACATCTAAGAAGACTTGGGAATGAAGTAGAGCACGGGACGAGGAAAGGAAGGCCCTAGGCCAATCGGCCTAGGGTGTTTCCTCACCCTCTCGCCTTCCAATTTTCGCCACATGCTCCTTGGACTATAAGTACCCCGAAAACTCACCGAGTCCCGACATCCATCCACGAGAACTCAACGAAACAAAGGACATCCATCAGAGGGAGCTGAGGGCCGCTGCAAGTCTTCGAAGTTGTTTAGGAGATGGCTAGGGCTGACCCTAGCCACTATGGCCTCCCTGCGCGCGGTTGTGTCGAGCTGAGGGCCGCTGCAAGTCTTCAAAATTGTTTAGGAGATGGCTAGGACCGACCCTAGCCACCATGGCCTCCCTGAGCAGTTGTGTCGAGCTGAGGGCCGCTGTAAGTCTTTGAAATTGTTTAGGAGATGGCTAGGGCCGACCCTAGACACCATGGCCTTCCCGCGCGGTTGTGTCATGGTGGAGTTCAGGAGCTAGTTATGATCATCAATGGGATGTACCCGGTGGTGATGATCTAAATACATCTATTATATGAATAATATTCTTCATGTCATCCGATCTATTAGCGACTCGTTGTCTTCTTTTATGCTTTCTTCTTATCATGAATATGTTTGTTCCTTAGTCTAATTTAAGGTTAGACTTCATAGGATGCTTTATGTAATCATGGTGATTAGATCTAGTATGTTGACCCTCCATGATATTTAGACATGTTCACTTGTGTTCGTGCCCTTAAACTGCCAGCGCTGATAGAGAGGATCGTGATAGGATCTAGCTTGTGTAAGGTGGGGGGTTTTTGGGAGGTTGACCGGAGGTAGTAGTTTAAAGATTGCTTTGGATGAGATGCATATTGTACTTGCTTCAACTAGAAGACGATAGGCTCTTACTACCCTTGGTGATGTTTATCATATACATATCTGTGGATGTGATCTACCTGTTCTCATGATTTACCTTTACACCAAGGTTACCCTCTTCATATGCAATCTATACTTCATGTTAGGATTAGATCCGTTAGATTAGATGGAAAACCCTAGTTAGTTCGCTGCCGATCCACGGATTGATAAATCTTGGATGGAATACTCTGAGAAAAAAGCTACGATGATCCGTGCGCTTGCGGTTCATAAACTAGCGTGCTAACTGCTGTTAACAGCATGCATGTATGTGTGCGTGTATTGTGTTTTGCAAAGAAGCTTCGTACGATGGTAAGGAACATATGCAACCTACTCTTTCAGTGAGCTAGTCTAGTAAATAGAGAGAAAATCAAGCCTTCGTTGTAACACCATTGATGATCACGTGCCAACTTTGGGTGGAGGCTAAAGTCAAAGAAAATCGAGCAAGAACTTGCTACTTAAAGGTGTGAGTCTCACGTATGTTGCTTAGTCAAAGGGGTCAGTTGCTTTGTGTGTTTGCGCTGGTGGCTCATTAATCACTGTGTTCTTTTTTAAGCATGGATTGCTTCCCATTTTTTCTTTATGAAGGTGTGATTTGCTACTGATTTTGTTAGTACTGATAGGCTTTTAGGTGTTGAAAGTTAATGTTGTGGGACGCCAACTGCTCCAAATCACAGCACAACTAGACAAGATTAGAGGTACAGCCCGACACACCACGAGAATGACACATCGATCAGCCGAAAGCCTCAACTGTTTCCTTTCACAATCGTTGATCGGTAGGTGCAGGACAGCATGCATGGACCACATCTTTTCATTTGTGCTCTCCTTTTGGTTAGTTAGAGTGCTACTTCTTTTATTTCCTTTTGCCTTTTCCGCAGAGTTTAGTTTGTGATTTATGACGTCACACTTGCCTTTGCTGTCGTGTCTCCCTGGTGTTTCTCCTATTGCTCTATAAATTGCTCCAGCACCGCGGAGATCCCAGGATCTGAGTCACAAATAGAACCCCGAGTTGTCTTTTCGATTGCATGAGCTAGCGATCCATGGGGTCTGCCAACAACAACAAGTGGAGCGAGACTGCAATGCTCGTCATCGACATGCAGGTAACAACAACCATGGGGTCTTCTTGGTTCCTTAGCTTTGGTCGTCTTGCATTTGGAGGTGGCTGCTTTTGAGATCTGATGGCAGTGCGGTTGGCTGCAGAAGGAGTTCGTAGACCCCGCAATGAGCAGCCCGGCGTTCCTGGCCGGCGGGGAAAAGATCATCCCTGCCGTTGCCGAGGCCGTCGAACTCGCACGGAAGCGCGGCATTTTCGTCGTCTGGGTTGGTCTCTCACCTTTGATAGTGTTAGCTTGCCCTGTACTTGCTTGTGCATCTTCTTTGTCTATTTTATTATCGATTCAAGGTAACGAGGTACTATGTGAGAGGGGTTAATTGCACCCCCTCACTTGGTGGCAAAAAAATTAAATAGCCTCCCGTTCCGTACCTCTGTTAGTCATTCTACTCCATAGAGAAGTCAAAGTATCTCAAGTTTGATAAAATTTATGCAGTAAAGTACTAAAATTTATGATATCAAATAAGGTCCTGTTTGGGAACCTTGTGCTAAACTTTAGCACTGTGCTAAAGTTTAGCACCCTGAAATAGAGTGCTAAAGTTTAGCACTTGGGGTTGTTTGGATACAGTGCTAAAGTTTAGCACCTTAAGTGAGAAATGACTACATTGCCCTCATTTAAGACTGGCTTGGGGAAAAGTGGAGAGGAGAGAGAGGGGGTAACTAGGGAAAAAATGGACTTGGGGACCACTTTTAGCACCCATTAGCACCTTTTAGCACCCCTTGGGTGTGCTAAAGAAAATAAGGATGCTAAACTTTAGCACTCACCTTTTAACACCCCTGTTTGGAAGTTCAAGTGCTAAAAGTGTGCTAAAAGTGGTGTGCTAAAGTTTAGCACCCCCTCTCCAAACACCCCTTAAGTATCCATTAGATTCTTCATTAATTATATTTTCATAATATATCTATTTGATACTATAAATCTTTCTAATCCTCTCTATCATTTTAATTAAATATAAATAGTACAACTCTTCAAGAAAAATTGGAATGACTTATAATTTGAATGAAATGGAGGTTCTTCGGAAGAAATTTTTGCAGCGTGTTAATTTACAGTTGCAACAAACGTAATGTTACAGGCTTTACAGCTACTATTTTATTACAGCCTCTTTACTGAATCCACCTGTTTTGCTTGACTTTCTTGGTGCCACGTAGGAATTTCGTATCATTCTCGCGGAAAAAAAAAGAGAGGGGAGAGGTGTTAGCTGTTAGCACTTGCCCATGCCAAAGCCTAATAGTATGATATTGAAATGTTTCTGGGCTCAACGCAAGAAAATTTTCTGAACTTTTCTTTTCCCTTTTTTACTTTTTGAAGAACTTTTCTATGCAGTGATAGTTTCCATGACCTAGATATATTCTGTGTCAAACATGTGTGTCAAAATGGTAAAAATGTTACTAAAGACTAACTGTCCGATTGCTCATTTATTGGTCTCCAAGATCTGTTAGAGATTCAGCATCAGACGTCGCGGAAAAGTGCGCACGGTTGTTCTTCAGATTTCTCATCTAACAAACTGGATTAATTCTGTTTTGCCTTTTGTTTTCTCTGGGATAATAAGAACTAAGTGTCAACATGATGAAAGTGCAAACAACAACAACATCATCATCATCAACATCATCATAAACAAATAAATAAACACTAATAATATGTATACACAATCACTGCTATGTGGACGTCACTTTGTTTCAAATTGCAAGCATTCAGATCTAGCTTCACTATAAAAATGGTTTGAAAGTTTTTAATCTGATTTAAGTTAATGGTTAATAGTTCTAAAAAATATCAAACATTTTTTAATTAAACTGATAAAGTAGTTTCATATTTGCCAGCTACAAAATCTCAAGTAGATGGCGTTAACCTTAATACAAACCTCTACTACGTTTTTAAATTTATTGATGCTACTAGTAGCTAAACACACACATGGTAACGACACACTATATTAATACACGTGAGCAGTCTCGTATGTCTTCTCATTGCCGTGTAGTATTTTTTTTTAAGATAGGAAGGAAATGGAGTGAGAGAATACATGGTGCTTTCCCAAAGCCACCATCTCGTAAACTAAATTTTTTGGAATATGAAATACTCTACACACCATTGTACGATTCTCTACTCATAAATTAACGGATTGTAGAATGGCTAGGAAACAATTTAAGAGACAACCTATTGTAGTGGTTGGCTAGCTGGTTGCCTTTTATTATGACTCAATATATAAAACTGTCTAGTATGAGGCATCACCAATCTACTTGGCCTAATGCCCATGCAACAAGAGAATAAAGATGGTAATAAGCAATTAATTAAGATTGATGAAAGCATATATGACGAAACCATGAAAAAGGATGATTTACCGGCAGGAAGACCACCTAACAAAATAAAGAAAGAATGTGAAAATATTCTTCTATATTTTTCCCTTAAACATTTGATCTGTATCCAGAAAGTGTCCAAAGTTCGGTGTGTGTTAAATGTTTGGGTGGCATTTTCATTCTAAAGTGGGACATGATAATGCTATCGTAAAATCTTCTTCTCTACAGTAAACAAGGGTACTAATTTCCATTTTCCAGCAATTAGTGGATATAGATCTGGCGCGTACGTACGTCCTACTTCCCGGTGCCCGCTAGCTAGCTGATCTGAAATTGTTTTCTTGCATTTTTAAAATCATTTACGAAAAGAATGCTATCATTAGCATAATTTGCAGCAAGGTTGAAAGTACTGCTGCCTCCGTCCCATCCTAAATTATAGATTATTTTAGCTTTTCTAATGTATAGTTTTTACCATACATCTAGATACGGTGCATGTCTAAATGGAAAAGTTAAAATGATCTACAATTTGAAATTGAGAGAAGATACTTACCCGTGCAACTGTTTGTTGTGCAAAATAAACATTATCTACGCTATTTTGGATGTTACTGGCGCTGTACATTCAACTTGCAAGACCCCCCGCATGTTGCTGATACTGACTTGATGCTAATTGCGACTGGCAATCTAACCTCTCTGATTAGGTGGTCCACAGTTCTCCAGACACAAGCAGTACAGCTCAGTCCAATAGTGTTAGGTCGACACCGATCGATTTGTATTTTGCGACGAAACAAGGCACTGACCGGGACCGGTGCACTACTGGACGATTGATTATTATTACCGGTCGGGAAATCCTTGCGGGCACCCGACCGACCGGTACCGATTTTTCCGTACTAAATACAAAATACAATGCATTTAAGTACCGCGTAGCTTAACCGGTACTAAATGCGTCATTTAATATCGATTGTTAACACCAACTACAAAATACAATGCATTTAAGTACCACGTAGCTTAACCGGTACTAAATACGTCATTTAATATCGATTGTTAACACCAACTGATACTAAATGACTTTGCGCTAAAAAGTGATTTTGATGCGAAATATGCGCGTACGCAATATTGGGATTCAAACTCAGGACCTCAAGCCTCACGCGAGCCTTCCTTACCATCTCACCTACAGAGTATATGTGATGAACAAAGAGATGTTTTCCTTTTAAAGTAACCCATGGATAACCTTTTAGTACCTGGTCATAACACCACTTGGTACTAAAGGTACCATTTAGTATCGGGTGCCAGTACTAAAAGTTTCTGTGGCTTTACTATCGAGCCACAACATCACCCGATACTAAATTTAGTACCAGGTGGTGTAATGATCCAATATTAAAAGGCCTTCAGGAACTCTAAATTTAGACCTAGTACTAATTCCACGCATCAGTACCGGCCCAAAGTTCAGCCGGTGCTAACGTCGTTAACGAATGGTGAACAACTGCAATGCATGCAGGTTGTGAGAGAGCACGACCCTGATGGAAGGGACGTCGAGCTCTTCCGTAGGCACTTGTACTCCGGGGGAAAGGGCCCCGCGATGAAAGGTTCCAAAGGCGCAGAGATGGCCGATGGGCTTGTCGTCAAAGAAGAGGACTATAAGGTGGTGAAAACAAGGTTCAGCTCTTTCTTCGCGACGAACCTGGATTCGGTCCTTAAAACCTCAGGGATCAAGAACCTGGTTGTTGTTGGTAAGCACGTATACTACTATACTGGATCAATAATTTTATTTTCTTGTTCTACCATTTTCCTCTCATATAAAAATATATTTTTTTGTGTGTATATGTGTTGAACTTTCAGGGGTTCAGACACCAAATTGTGTCCGGCAGACTGTCTTTGATGCCGTCGCACTGGACTATGAGAAAGTTACGGTTATTGTTGATGCAACGGCTGGTGCTAATCAAGAAATCCATTTGTGTGAGAACTCCCCCATAACTTACTCATCCACTTTATTGTAGTACCAGTATTACCTCATAATAAAATATAGCTCCAATGTTTGTTAGATGACAAAAACTGAACCTTTTAATATGTCAATTCACTCTGTTTAATCTGTTTCTTTGAGATTACTGGTGTCATCTACGTGCTTTATTTTGCCCAGCAAACATCAGAGACATGAAGAACATTGGAGTGGAAGCACCAACTGTGGAAGCCTGGAGTCGTTACGTTTGATTATGCTCAGCACCAAGGAGACATCACCGAGCGTATGATCAGATGCAATGCAACGTGCGGTTCGTTAAAAAGGAAGAATTATATTGTACTGTATATGTCTGCTATTATCGTGCCAGATGTTATATGCATGTGCACAAACTTGTAATAATCGCTCCTGCACACAGAGTTCGGACCATTTCGCTGTGCCTTCATGTCGTCTCCTAATCTCCTATGATCTGTCTGAAACAGAGCAAATCAAACTGTCTGGCGCTAATCAAAATATACGAGAGTGCAAATCTTATGTAATGGGGTATTTAGGCCCGATATTCCGATAGGATTTGCAACAGGGATTGTGTCAGATGGAGGGATGTCCTCATCATTATGGCAATCCGAGCCGTTAAAAGGCGTATTTAGCAAACAGAAAAAAAGAAGAAGGAAAAAGTGAAAAACCAATTGCTCCTTGCAGAGTGGACACTGGGACAGAGGTAGTAGGGTGGTGCCGCCGGTGGTGCCAATGTGATCGCAAGTGGAGGACCGAGTTGGGCTGTGGGTTAGGTGGGCTGAGGAATGGAGAGGAGTGGGCCTTTTGGAAATTTTGAGAATTGTTTTTCATTTTTATATTTAATAATTTCTGTTTTAACAGAAATAATTGTCTGGAACAAAAGTTTGCAAAACTATACCTATATAGATAGAAATATGATAAGTGCCACTTATTCGGATGCAAAATTCTGAAACTTAACTCCAGGTATCATATTGTCTATTTGTGCATCTGAATACTTGTACACAAAATTCCATTAGTTAAGCAGCGTAACTTCATGTTTCTTACAGCATTGGCACCTCCGTTTGCTGGATCTTCTAGAGGAGATGTTCTCTTTCAAATAAAGGACAATATTTCCGGGGTTATGTTCATATTCCAATTGGTAGTGAAAATGTGAAACGATGACCATGCATCATGAGGGCACAATGCTATAGCTAAGTAACAATGTACACAGGGGTGGATCTAGCACCAGGGTGGACGGGGCTCGAGCTCCTCCCTACCGTTACTTAGAACTATGGAGCTCCTCCTAACCCTCCCCTACAAATTTACATCCATTGAAGCTTGAAATGAGAGACTAGAGGTAGAAGATAAGGGAAGAGCCCCTTCTAATATTTTTTTAGATCCATCACTAAATGTATAGGAATCATATAACAATTTGATGGGTGAGGTACAGCTCAGTTTGAGCCGGAATAACGTGGTTATGGCCTCGTGGGGCTCATTGGGGATTCGATCATGTGTCCAATCCGCGGGCAACGTATGACTTCCAATGCTTGACGGCAAAGCTGGTCAACCACTAGTGGTCAAGTCGTGCCAAAAAAAAAAATCTTTACACGCAGTAGTTTCTACAGCCCACGGCACACGCTTATGTGATCGCGAGCTCCTTCAGTCAGCCCTGCTGGGATAAATTGTAGTCATAATATTTGAATTATTAAATATAAGCTAATTACAAAACTAATTACATAGATAGAGGCTAATTCACGAGACGAATCTATTAGATCTAATTAGTCTATAATTTGACAATGTGGTGCTACAATAACTATTTGCTAATGATGGATTAATTAGGCTCAATAGATTCGTATCGCGAATTAGCCCAGGATTTTTGCAATTATTTTTATAATTAGCTTATGTTTAGTCCTTCTAACTAGCATCCGAACATTCGAGAAGAACTAAACTCTAGCCCGAGGATCCAAACATGCCCATAGATTGTGGCTATGCTTGGCTAGTGCAGTGTGCCGTGGGGTTTTGTTCCTTATAAAAACAAGTTGCATTGGGTGCTGCTGGCAGCCGTTGACATTGACAATGCCTTATGCCGGTCTTAGTAAGAGTTTCATGAGCATTAAATTTCATCATTAATAATTTTTACTGACTTAGCAAAGATTTTATGAAGAGAGAATGGGGAGTTTCACCATATAGGAGAGGAGTTTCATCCCAATAACACTCAAGAGGTACAGTTATCTAGTTTCCAATCTTGATAACAGTGCAATGAAACTGTGCACTGAGATTGACCTAACACTGTAATGAAATTATGCACTAAGACTTAAGCAGGCGTGCGCCCATGTTTCAAAACCCCTCCTGTTTAACATAAAAAGATATGGGTTTGCAACTGACAGCTTAGGATAACAACCGTAAAAGAGAGTTTAGCATTCATGTGCTTAGTGAAGTGAATCTTGAACGAGATCGATATATGCCATCTCATTTTATCGCACCTTCAATTCTTCATCATCACAGTTTTGAAATAATTTCAAAAGGTCTTAGCTTTTGTTTAAGTTCTGTAGGATGACAAAAAAAAAAGAAAAGAAAGGAAAACTAGCTAGCCAGTCCGTGGGCGGTGGGTATTGTCAAGCTAAGCCATGACATGGCTTGAGGGGGACACTTGGCTCTCTACGTAGTACAGTTTTGTGGTCATGCATATGCATGCAACCGTGCGCCGCTTGACAACGTCAAATAAGGCGGCCGGGAAACATGTTGTTTGGCCCAGCATCCGATACGTATCCTGGACACATGGGCTATAGCCTCCAGGGGACAGACACACAGTCTCTCACGTGGTTTCCTTCCTTGCCATTGTATTGTGCCTATCCGGTCGCGCGGCAGGCGAAACGCAATGCTCCTACGTCGCCGTTCGCCGGCCGTACGTCGGTCTGATCTCCAAAGCTGACGACGCAGATCAATCCGCCGCCCCTGTCCCGTGCATATGCAGCGATACCAGGAATTAATCTTCATGTCTACGGAATTCCGGCGACTCGAAATATAACAGGAATTGTCCGTTGAGTTGAATCGATGCCAAGTCCCGCGCAGTTGTCGTCCAGATTTATCTTAGACTCTGACGAACACCTCGCCTAGCTTGCCGACCTTGCACGAGTCCCAGCCTTTTATTAGTTCAAAACCGCGGCAGCTTCGCCGCTCCTTCTTCCACACATGCAGGCTTCCATGTGCTTGCTCCTCCCCCTTCACTCGTTTCTAAATTTAGGCGACGTGGCACCGTACCCTAACAGTACTGTTACTTGTTGAGAGCGAAACAAAGAAAGAGCGAGAATTAAAGCATCATGGACGTGAAGGGCGGCAGCGACGGCACTACCGGCGGTGGCGCAGACAAGCGCCACTGTTTGTGGTGGGCAGCGCCACCCGAGCCGCAGCCGGAGGCCGTAATAAGGAGGAGATGAAGGCGGCTATCGTGGGGGTGCTATCTCTACCGCGAAAAAGTTTTGCACTCTAGGTTCCAATCCTATAAATTATACATGGTAATTCTAGGATAGGTAAACGCGAAATGTAAGTGCAATAGGAAATCCGGAAGGTAAATGTGAAAGAATTGGTAGAATTGTAGTTGCTTATCTTAGCTATAACCGAACTTGAGTCCTGAACAACCTGAGAATTTACATCAGAGATTATATCTCTATTGCTAATACCCTCTCTCAATCTGAAGCTTCTGTTGACTGAAGATTTAGATTGTGCACAAAATTATTCATCTGGCGCAAAGACATGATCACCTGAAGGAATGAACCGCTGATTATTCATAACTCGTTCTCGAACAAAGCGAAAGTCAATCTCTATATGCTTTGCTCTAGCATGAAACACCGAATTAGCAGACATATATGTTGCTCCCAAATTATCACACCACAACACAAAAGTATCTTTAATTCTTATTCCAAGTTCGGCATTCTAGCCAAATTATCTCCACTGTTGCATTTGCCATGGATTTATATTCAGCTTCATGCTTGACCTGAAAACTGTAGCTTGCTTTCTGTCACTCCAGGACACAAGATTGGAACCGAAAAATATCGCAAACCCTCCTTTAGACCTCCTGTCATCAATGCTTCCAGCCCAATCGGCATCTAAAAATCCACTGACAAGAGTAGACGAACACTTCTAAATTTTCAAGCTCAAATTTATAGTGTACTGTATGTACCTCAATATGCACTTAACTGCAGTCCAATGCAGTGTGGTGGGCGAAGAATATGACAAATCCGGTCGTGTCAATATTAAATATTGGAGAGCTCCAACCACACTTCTATATCGAGTACTATCTTCAGCACTTAACAGTTCACCTTCATGACTTGAAAGTTTTTCCGACGACGACAATGGAGTAGTAGACGGCTTGCACTTGGTCATGCCAACTCGCTCCAGGATGTCACTTGTATATTTGCTTTGAGAGAGAAGTATGCAATCCTTTCCTTTCTTGACCTCAATACCCAAGAAATAATGCAGCTCACTAAGATCTTTTAATGCAAAGTCTTTCCTTAAGTCTTCTAGTAATGCCGCAACAGCTTCTGATGATGAACTTGTAACAATGATATCGTCAACATAGATGAGCATGTAAATTGTCACATTCCCTTTTCTATAAATAAACAGCAACATATCTAACTTCTAACTTAGAGGCAACAAAACCAAGACTAATCAACTTTGAGCTCAATCTCGAGTACCAGGCTCTAGGTGCCTGCTTCAGACCATAAATAGCTTTGTCCAACTTGCAAACAAAGTCTGATTTACTCTGATCTTCAAAACCTGGTGGCTGCTTCATATAAACTTCCTCTTCCAGAACACCATGCAAGAACGCGTTCTGTACATCTAACTGTCAAAGATACCATCCTCGAGAGACTGCAATAGATAATACCAGCCTGACTGTAGCAATTTTAACAACAGGACTGAAAGTGTCCTCATAATCAATCCCATACCGTTGTTTGAAACCTTTGGCCACTAATCTGGCTTTATATCTGTCTATGCTGCCATCAGCTCTTTTCTTGATTTTATAAACCCATTTGCAATCAATTAAATTTCTGCCCGTGTCATCAGGAACAAGATGCGATGTCCCATTGCGTATTAATGCATCATATTCTTCTTGCATTGCTTGCTGCCATTTAGGATCTCCAAGAGCCTCTTGCACAGAATTAGGTTCACCAGTAGAGGAAAAGAAACCATAACGAATCATACCATCATACATTTTCTTCGGCTTGACAATACCACTTTGCAACCTTGTTTGTCGTCGTTGTACTAGAGACAGAGCAGGAGAACCAGATCCTGGTGCTGGCGCATCTGCCGTAGAGGATCCAGCGGAGGGATTTTGCGTGGGAGGCCCTAGCGTGCGGGACAGAGCTAAAACGGAGGGCCCCCATGCGGCAGGCTGTCACACGGGCTGGCGCACGCTGCAGGAGAGCTGACGGGCGGACTAGCGCGCTGCAGGCGGGCTGACGAGCGAGCCGCCGCACGAGTCGGGCGAGCTGAGAAGCGAGCCAACCTGCGAGCCGCCGCGTGAGCCGGGCGAGCCAAGGAGCGAGCCAACCTGTGAGCCGCCGCACAAGCCGAGCGAGCTGTCGCGTACTGTAGGCGAGCCGAGGAGCGAGCCATCGGGCGAGCCGAGTGCGGCAGGCGCAGAAGCTGTGCCGCCGGCACCTTCTGCTGCCAAATCTTCCTGGAGTGCCGCGCCGTGATCTTCTGCAGGTGGAAGTAGAACAAAGGGAGGAACGCCAGGAACCCCTTCTGCTACCAAATCTCCATCTGCCTGTAAATCACCACTTGTACCAGGAATATTAGCAGCATTAGTAATATCAGAAGCAACACAATTTTCATCCCCCAGATAATGAAGATGATCAGGAAGAAGAACAATTTCCTTGCGGAGTTGAGCACTCGCATTAGGATGAAGTTTTGCGAACATAAAAACAGCTTCATCAAAGATAACATCGCGTGAGATATAGATCCGGCCGGTGGAGATGTCGAGACATTTGAAACCCTTGTGCATGGAACTATAACCAAGGAAAGCACATTGGGTAGATCGAAAAGAAAGCTTCCTGGTGTTATATGGTCGAAGATTTGGCCAACATGCGCAGCCAAAAATGCGCAAGTTCTCATAACTTGGGTTCTCTTGAAGAAGATGCTCTGCAGGCGTCTCATAATTTATGACCTTGCTTGGCAGCAGATTAATAAGATGCGTGGCAGTGAGAAAAGCTTGATTCCAAAATTTTAATGGCATAGAAGCATGCGCAAGGAGAGCTAGACCAACCTTGATGATGTGTCAGTGCTTTCGTTCTGCCGCACCATTATGTTGGTGAGCATGCGGACAGGAGTAACTAGACCAACCTCGATGATGTGTCGGTGCTTTCGTTCTGCCGCACCATTCTGTTGGTGAGCATGTGGACAGGATACTCGATGGGTAATGCCAATGTGCTGAAAAAAGGAATTTAATTTCTCATACTCTCCTCCCCAGTCAGATTGTAGACAGAGGATTTTCTTGTTAAATTTTCTTTCGACGAGATTTTGGAAGTCTTGAAAGACTCTAAAAACATCAGAATTTTGGCGCAAGAGATAGATCCAGGTAAATTTTCTGTAGTCATCGATAAAGCTGACATAGTAGAGATGGGGACAATTGAAACAGGAGCTGGTCCCCAAATGTTAGAATAAATCAAATCAAGCGGAGCACTGGAATTTTTTTTTTTTGAAATGGAATAAGGAAGTTGATGTCTCTTAGCCTTTTGACGAGAATCGCAAACAGACTCTAAATTCTTATCACTAGCACATGGCAAATTATTTGAACTAAGCACTCTTTTGACAATAGGAATAGCTGGATGGCCTAGCCGACTATGCCATCTAGAAGTAGACGGCTTGTTAACTCCATAAGCTTGTTTTCATGGACCTTCTTTAGATAAATCCAATGCTAGGGGATAGAGACCATATTTGCATCTACCTTGATGTAGGATTTTCATCGTGTCCTGATCCTTGATAAGAAAGAAATTTGGATGAAATTCAAAGCATAATTATCTCGTGCTAATTTGTGGACGGAAATGAGATTTTTATGTGAGCTGGGAACTTGAAGAATATTCTTAAGATGTAAGCTTTTATGAGGGGTATGAAAAATTGTATGCCCGATATTACTAATTTTCATACCTGATCTGCTGGCAGTGTGAACTTGATCACGCCCGGTGTACTTGTCACGTACTGTCAGCTTCTCCAATTTGCTAGTCACATGATCTGTAGCACCGCTGTCGACATACCAGTTTGTATCAGAACCATAACCTGTTTCTACAGCGCCTGCTGTCTTGCTGTATTGCTGATCATCCTCATCATAGCGGTACCAACACCTTGGAGCTTAATGTCCAACTTTCTTGCAGATCTGACACTGCACCTTTTTCTTGGCTGAATTGGCACCATTGTTACTGCTGATTTGTGGTTTTCCTCCACGTCCGTGACCAGGCGCGCCACGGCCTTGGCCAAACCGGCCACCACGGCCACCACTGCCACCCCTGTTTCCACATCCACGGTTGAAACTGCGACCACAAGAGGCTGAATTTGCTGAAGATTGAAACTATCCCACTTCTTGGAACATCTCCAGCCGCAGGTCATACTCCATAAGTTGTGAGTACAGATCGAAAGTGAAATAGCATCACCATGGCCAAGCATAGAGGACACAAAAGGATGATAATCGAAATCTAAACCATTGAGAATATGCGCCACAACTTCATCATCTCCAATAGACTTACCAGCGGCTGCAAGCTCATCCTTGATATTTTGCATCTTGTTGAAGTAAGCCGACGTACTCAGATTTCCCTTCTTCAGAGTCGCCAGTTGCATGCGCAGATTAGTAACCCGCGCTCTTGATTGCGCCGCAAACATGATCTCCAGCGTTTTCCACGCTTCAGCAGAGGTCGTCGCAGTTGCCACTCCTGCTAGTACTTCCCTGGTAATTGAATTTAGCAGGTAGCTGAGGAGTTGTTGGTCTTTGCTTATCCACGAATCGTACTCAGGGTTAGAGACTTCTTGCTTCTTTCCTTCCACCACAATCTCCAAGATCTTGCTTGGCGCCAGCACAGTGCCTTCCAGGATCCCGACGAGTTGAGCACCACGAACAACCAGGAGGAATTGCGCCTTCTACAGGACATAATTGTCCCGCATGAGTTTCTCCGAGATCGTCGACCCAAGTTGAGCCGAGAGAGAAGAGGATGTGCCGGCCATGGTGGAGTTTCAGGCGTGAGCAGTAGATGTATTTAGGAAGAGGTTGCTCTGATACCGTGAAAGAATTGGTAGAACTGTAGTTGCCTATCTTAGCATACTACAGGTTGTGTGTTAATATATAGGAGCATCTCAAAGACTCCAGATAGGTTGCAATTGGCGGTTGCTAGGAGTCCGGTTCGGTTGTGTAGGATTACATATTGGAGATAAAGCTAAACAAACTGTCTTATCTATAACCGAATCTGAGTCCTGAACAACCTGAGAATTTACATCAGAGATTATATCTCTATCGCTAATAAAATGAGGGAGAGAAGGCAAACTTCGATGTGGTGATACGGCAATTTTTACTGAGGTATCGAAAAGCAAAACTTTCCACTAATCCTCATTGTTGGAGCTCCTCTCAAAGGCAACACCCGCACAAGGGTATAAGCTCCCTGGTCAAGTAACTCCGTAGGATAGCCGATGGGCTTTCTCCATGCACAAGTGGGTCTCCGCCTAGCCTATCTCGGACACTCCTTGCCACTCTTCACTTGGTAGAGATTCGACAAAACACCTAGAGCCGCTTCTCCCTATGACAAGCACCGGCGACCACTCCACGAAACGCAGTTGGAGGATCTCGCAAGACTTACAAGCACCAAATTTACAACTCTGGGTATGCGCAAGCACCGATACAAAGGAGGTGTGCAAACCTCGCATAACTCTAGATTAAACCCCAAAGCAATGCGCTAAGAGGCCTAAACTAGCACTAATCAAGACCTAAGTCTTATGCTAATTGATTTAATCTTCTCTCGAGAACTTTGGTGGCTAGAGCACTTGTTTGTATGTGAGAATCAAGCTTATAGCTTCTCCAAGCTCTAACACATCTCAAATGCCCGGGCAATGAGGTATATATAGAGCCAACACCAAAAACTAGCTATTGCTCCAATGGTCACCAAAACCGTAGTCACTGACTGATTCGGTGCAGTGGTCCAAGTCCGACTAGCCGTTGAGCCACTGACACCCGAGCCCCACGCATCACCGACTGATTCGGTGACTCCTGAGCTGCTGTCTTCCTTCATCTTCTGTCACCAACTTAATCAATGCCTTGGTCACTATGCCCACTGTATGAATCGATAGGGCCTCAATTATACTCCAAAACTTCCAGAGCCGATCGTAAGCCGAGCCGATCACACCGATTAATTCGATGGTGATCCATTGTGCCCACCGAATGAGTTGGTGCACACAGTACACATCCTTGGCCCTGCTGTTGTCCTTTTAATCATCGGTTGATTCGGTGACCTTATTGGTCACCACCGAAAGGGTCGATGAATTGTGTCGGTGCGCAATTCTAGCAGGATTCACTTCAATTCTTCACGTGTCTTTGTTCTAGCTTCATTACCATCATTTGTAAGCCTTAGAATAAGACTATCTCTGGATTTTGCTATCATTTGGATGACATAGAATTCTTCTAAGTTTTTTTTCTTCTCATTTTGATGATTTTTGTAATTCATTCTTAGGACCTATAAAACACCTACAAAGGTACATCTTGCAACATATTAGTCCCAATGACTACGTTTTCATTAATTATCAATATCATAATGGCCTAGTAGGGCCATTTTCCTTACAATGCATACCCTCGAAATACACAGACCATAATGGTAAATTAGTTTAGAAACTTGCTACAATCAATCCGTTCAAAGGTTATAGGTCTATGGTCGAGCCATGCTGTACTCTCATGTTCATAAAGTATGGAGTTTTTGACATGAACTTAGTCTCTACAGTGGGCGCTACATTGGTGGAAAATGCGCCTTTAGTCCCGGTTGGATAAAACCAAAGATCCTGAAAATCCAACCGGGATTAAGTTTTCGAGACAAAGGGAGGTTCTTTAGTCCTGAGTCATTCACCTAGGACTAAAGACCCCCTTTAGTCCCGGTTGGTTGATGGAACTAAAAAGTTTCAAAAAAATTAAAAAAGAGGCCGGCGCGGGCGTCTGCCCGCCGCTCGTCCGCTTGTGCTGGCCCACAGCTCGCCCGCCGCTGCTTGTCCGCCCACCCGCCCGTGCCGGCCCACCGCTCGCCCGCCCACGCCAGCCCACCACTTACCCGCGTTCGCCCGCCGCCCGCCCGCCCACCGCTCGCCTGCCCGTGCCGGCCCACCGCCGCTCACCCGCTGCGCGCCCGCTACTCGCCTGCCACTTCTCTCCAGGAGAGGAGGAGGAGGAGGAGAGAAGATAGGAAGAAGAGAAACGTCTAGGCAAGGAGAAATTAAGGGAGAGGTGGCTGCACTAGGAGAGGATAAGGGGCCGGAGGAGCGGGGCGTTTACAACTGGAACTAAATGGGAGGTTTTAGTCCCAGTAGTTTTTTTACAATTAGGACTAAAGCTCCCCTGTCGGTGGCTTTCGGTAGCTCATTTTTGACCTGGGACTAGTCCCGGGTCCAAAAATCAACCGGGACAAAAGAAAAACCCTGGATGAAAGGTCAGTTTTATACTAGTGCTACCTTTAACATGAGAAAGCAATGAAACTATAAAATTACTTTATCGTAAAGTATTTTATGATAAATTTAATACCGTCCATCTAGCCAATCCAACATTTTTAAAAAATATAGTTAATGTTAAATTTATCATTAATGATAACTTCTAAAAACTTATGGTCCATGTCAAAAACTGTGAGGAAAACTTGATCACTCTCGCTTTTGCTGGAATTCCGTAGCCGAGGCCCGTGCTGCCGTGTATATGCATGCATGGACTTGGACTCGAATCTCTTGAGTACTTGACGCATATACCAGGCCAGGAATCTTCATGTCCACCGGAATAAGGCGAACCGCAGCACAACAGAAATTGTCCGTGGACGCGTGATGGTCAAAGTCTCGCGCGGCGTCCAGAGCCCGCACCACAGAAATTCTAGCCCGCACTTATCTTCTCGCTCGCCGGGCCCGGACGTGTATGAGTTCCCAACCGAGGCAGCTTCGCCGCTCCTTCTTCTCTTCCATATATACAAATATGCATGCTTCCAAGCTCCGCTCCCTTCGTTTCTAAGTACAGGCTACATCGCCTGCCCCCGTACCCTCCAACTAGTTGTTGATGAGAGCGAAACAAAGAGCGGGAAGTAAAGCATGGACGTGAAGGGTGGCGGCGGCGGCGGCGCGGACAAGCGCCAGTGCTCGTTCCCTGCGTCGCCGCCCGAGCTGCAGCCGGAGGCCGTAAGGAGGAGGTGGCGGCCGCCGTCGTCAAGGAGGAAGGCCCTGCTGCCGGCCGTCTGCGTTGCAGCGGCCGTGGCCGTGGCCGTCGTCGTGCTGTGCGCCGGCGGGGGCTCGCTCGACGGGGTGCGGGACTACTTGTTCTTCCGCGACGCACAAGGTACGCACGCGGCACGCGCACGGGTGCATTTACTTTAACCACAGCCTAGAGCCCTAGACTAACACCTCAAAATTAAACTAACCTAACAGCCAGTCCATCCGTTTCCAGTGTTCGTGACAGCAAATATAATTGATCGTCACTCTTGTTTTGTCAGAGTTTCTGGTTCTCTTCCTCCTCCGTACGTCTATAAAAACCATGACGTAGTCTTTGCGACCATGCATGCCTATGGCTGAATGGCTCTACTCTTTCTTTAAAAAAAAAAGTCTAATCTGTACCTTGGACTTTTCAGTTCGCCTAGGCTGGATCATCTTTCCATTGCACTTTGAGCCTATATTGTTCCAAGCGGATAGAGGTCGATATTGGCTAGTGGATGGCAGCGATGCAAGATCACACTACAAAAGGTAGAGAAGAAGATGATATTTGAGCCCGTCAGTGCGGTGGGAATTAATGTAATGTTACATCAAAGATAACGATAAGGGACTCCACACTTGGTAAAAAGTGGCAAGACGGGAGAGATCATACAGGAGCAGGTGATCTGATGTCCGGATCGAGTTCAGTAATGAGATGTCTTATTAATTAAGGTCAACAAAAGCTGATGCATACATTTCAGAGTGGATCAGTGCAATAGTCGTCGTTGGCTCATTGCACCGTTGTTGTATGGGTGGAGAAGCCCCGGTATGCACTGATCTTTGGGTGAGCGGCCAAGCTCCGGCAAGTAGGACAATGCAAGTTGCTATCTTGGTCATGGAGCACTTATGATTGACCACTATCATCTAGTAGTGTGTATAATTCCTAAGTTGAGGAAGTCCATGCAGACATGTAGTTGAGCCTATTTTTTAAGGAATCACATTATTAGTTTATTACCATAAATAGCATGTTCGAAATACAAGAATTACAAATGAATTTTGCAGAAATTGATTGAAATAGTATCACGGTGTGTAATTTGAGAAATACTCCCTCCTGAAATATAAGTTATTTTATTTACGCTAAGTCAAATAATTCAAAGTTTAGTCAAACTTATAGAGAACGTATCAAATAAGTAAATTATAAAAATGTATTTCAATGACTAAACTTTCATTGATCGAGTCCGGTATCATGACAATGATGGATCTAATTATATACGCATTTGATATCGTAAATATTATTACTTTTTTCTCATTTTTCTTTTATGTTTGCTGAATATATATATGACTCGGATGACATATCTCCAGTGAACCTCACCGCCGACCATCTCCTCGACGGCCTTCTCACTGCTGAGTTCAGCTACCGTTCCTGCCGGAGCCGTTATGAGTTCGGCAGTTACCACAAGAATTCGTCGCATAAGCCATCACCCTACCTCCTCTCCAAGCTGCGGAAGCAAGAAGCGCTCCAGAAGCGCTGCGGCCCCGGCACGCCCGCTTACAAGAATGCCCTCCGGCGGCTCCAATCCAGCGACGGCGCCGCCACCGGCGTCGAGGACGGTGACTGCCGCTACCTCGTGAACATCAGCTTCCGTGGCCTCGGCAACCGGATGATCGCCGTCGCGTCGGCCTTCCTCTACGCCGTGCTGACGGAGCGCGTCCTCCTCGTCCACTGGGGCAAGCAGGATGCGGCTGACGTCTTCTGCCAGCCCTTCCCGGGCGCCACGTGGCTGCTGCCGCGCGCCTCCGGCAAGCGTTCACCGCTCAGGAACCTCGACGATTACGGCGGGGAATCAAAGGAGAGCCTGGGGAACATGCTCCAAAGCGGCGGCGCCGTCGTCGTGTCCGCCGACGGGAACGTGTCCTGGGCGTCCCCGCGGCGGCCGCCGGCGTACGTGTACCTACACCTTTCCGGCGGCTATGGCTTCCACGACAAGCTCTTCTACTGCGGCGCGCACCAGCGGCTCCTCCGTGGCGTGCCGTGGCTGCTCATGAGGACGGACAGCTACCTGGTGCCGGGGCTGTTCCTCACGCCGCCGTTCGTCGGCGAGCTCGAAGCCATGTTCCCGGAGAAGGACGCCGCGTTCCACCACCTCGGCCGGTACCTCTTCCACCCCAGCAACGCCGTCTGGCGCGCCGTCACGAACTACCACCGCGCCAACCTCGCCGGCGCCGCCGGCCGGCGCGTCGTCGGCATCCAGATCAGGGTGTTCGACAAGAAGCAGCCGCCGCAGCTAGTCCTGGACCAGCTCCTCTCCTGCGTCCGCAACGAGAAGCTCCTCCCGGGGATCGCAGCATCCAACGACGACGCCGTCCTGGTGACGTCGCTGAGCTCGTGGTACTACGAGCGGATCGCGGCCGAGTACGGCGGCGGGGTCGCCGGCGGCGGCGTGCACCAGCCGAGCCAGGAGGGCAAGCAGCGGTGGGGCGACGCGGCGCACGACGTGAAGGCGCTGAGCGAGATGTACCTGCTCAGCACGTGCGACGTGCTCGTCACCAGCGGCTTCTCCACGTTCGGGTACGTCGCGCAGGGGCTAGCCGGGCGGCGGCCGTGGGTCATGGCGAGGCCGTCGCCGTGGGAGGAATGGAAGGAGGGCCAGGCCGCGCCGGAGCCGCCGTGCCGGCGCGCGCTCTCCGTCGAGCCGTGCTTCCACTCGCCGTCGTACTACGACTGCGCGGCGGGGAGGGACGTGGAGCTGGACAGGGTGAGGCCGTACATCAGGCGGTGCGTGGACGTCAGCTGGGGAATACAGCTTGTCAACGAAAGCAGCAGCCGATGGTAACATTTACCTGGTGGCCATGGCAGTTAATTAACACACGGCAAATTCAAAAAGCAAAGTCAACCACTGACGGAGCGAGCAAAAGAGGCTTCACTAGCTTAGCTTGCACGCCCTTTGTGCACTGTACCATACGCTCGAAAATCCTTTAATTTAGGGGCGTTTGGACTTTGGATCGGCTTTCAGATGTTGAAAACTAGCAAAAAGATACGTATCATTCCAGATTCTCTTGAGAAGCTGTTGCTTGGGTAGGCTACCTGATGTATGTAGCTTGGTGTTTGGTAGTCTGGTTTTTTTTGTTGGGCAGCCTATACTATACAGGCCGAACTGAGAAATGTTTGGAATGCCCTTGAGGTTTTGAAAGAAACATCATTCTTCTCCCAGGTGTCCTCTCTTCATATCCAAGTTGTGCTAGCACACAAGAATGCCATTTGTAGCTAAAGTCATCTGTTCCGAAACTCCATACGTTCCTGCCTGCAGCTGCATTATAGGTAACTAGGAACGAGAAGTGGGCCGTTTCGACCGGCCAAAACCAGCAGCACACCACCACAGGAATCGCACGAAATAATCCAGCGTCACAGCGATCGTGATCCGGTCCCCCATGTGGTTATCTTTGGTCTTGAGCTTTAGCAAGTTGCCGGCCTTTTTCTCCACACGTACGCGCATGTCTGACGTATCCCCCGCCGTATATACCGTATATAGATACCACAGCTTCGGTCCAAGCCTCCAATTCCGCGCAACTGCCAAGTCGTGGCCGGCCGGCCGGCCGGGTCATATATCCAGGTGACCCACCACAGCGCCCGCGTACGTGCTGCAACTGCTCTCAGAGCGAGAGAACTTAACCAACCGGTGAAGCGATCAATCGAGCGTCGACCATGCAGCAGCAGCAGCAGCAGCAGGCCAACTCCTCATCATCGTCGCCGGCGGCGTCCTCGAGCTCACATGCGGCGGCAGCCATCTTGGCCGCGGCGAGTTGGTTGCCGTGGTGGCCGTCGAGGACCAGGAGCTGCGCGGCGAGGAGGGCCCTGCCGGCCGTCTGCGTCGCGGCGGCCGTGGCCACCGCCGTCATCGTCCTCACCGCCGACGGCGGCTGGTGGGGCCGCGCGCCCGACGAGATGCCGGCCTCCTTGTTCTCCGACGACCCGCGAGGTTCGTATATTCTCAGTTGCTACAAACAACGTAACATAGTGCTCTGCGATCGTCCCCTCCTGGCCTCCTCGATGTCACCGAACCAAACGTACGCGTGCCAGCCAACAAATCATGTCGATTTCAATCCCATATCCATGCGTTTCTTTACAGATACAGATTATATTTTTTTGAGATAAAAAACATGAGATGGGTATGGCCTATTATATGCGAGTCTACTGATGGCTACGAGACAAAACCACCCTGCTTTGCTACCCAGAATATCTCCAGGTCCGTCGAGCGGTGTCGACATACTTTTGATAAGCTCTGCTGTAAGGCCAGCCGGCGGCTGCGTGCATGCGTGCTGTGCCCGTCGTCGTCCCCTCCGACGAACACGTCGGCAGCGGCGGGACTCCCGCCCGGAGGACACGCACACGCACGTTGGGTCAACCGTGGTCGTCCCCTGCATGCATGTATTCTCACTTGGATTTTCTATGAACACGTGTCGATTGGCGCCCCACGTCCGATGCGAGACCTGCGCACTATCTAGCTAGTTGCTACTCGGACTCTATAGTGGTCAGGGAAGAGAAGAATAATGCCACTTAATTTACCAAGTCTTAATTATCACAGTCAGAACACAAACATACTGTGACCATCACGATCGTTCTTTTGAGAAGTAGTGACTGTGGTATGATAGCCGGTTTCTTGGGATGATTGTGATGAACCCATATCAGTCAGTTCTTCCCTTTAGTGGCTCCTGATGTGGAACCGGTAGTGATATATGCATTAAAATGGCAGATGATGTGCAGAGAACAGACTGTGAACAGGTGTTTTTTCTTGTGAGAGAGAGTCTGAACAAGTTGTGTTTTCCGATTCTGTAGGTAGCAACTTTCAGATCCATCATGTACCTTCCACATAAAAAAAAGTACGATGACAAAGTATAAATAATCTAATCCTACATGTATAACAGGTTTGTTGTAAAACATTTTTTAAAATTTCACTATTAATAGCTAAAATATAACATATTGACAAAATGAAGTTTAGGTGTTTCTTCTAGACTTATCGTGGAACATACCTTTTTTTCAATTAATATACTATATACAAATGTTATTGATGAAAGTGTTACATTGGAGCCATATCGATGTACTAGCCAGTGGGCTTATATTTATGATAGGATGAAGTAAAATTCTACAAAATTGCAAGATTGTGAGATAGCAGATACTCCCTCCATTTATCTTTATAAGACCATTCATCTATTTTATATTATATTATTTATGGTTATAAATTTATAGTTACTGTAGAGTATATTTGATTACGAATCCAACCATATAAAATTTACATTACAAAAATAAAAAATTAATAGTCGTCAAAGATTGCAATGTTTGAATTTTGATATGCGTGTGTACCTTATAAATAAAAATGGAAGGAATAGTATATTAGAGTTTACTACAGGCTACAACCTAGAGACATGGCCAGGCGGAGCAAGGCCTGATGAGAGGGTAGGGTGCACGGCAGTGACAGGACGTTTATGTTGGCTTGCTGAAAATCAGGAATATAAGATGTAGAAATGACCTCTTTTCTGGATGCAGTGATGCAAGATATGACCGCAAATTGTATGCAGACGATACTAAAGATGGCCAGTGCGGCAATGTAGTGTTATACATCAAAAGGCAATGCTAATAAGGACGTCACACTTGCTACACTTACTGACTATCGAGATGTCTTAATGTCGACAAAAGCTGATGAATATATTGGATTCAGAATAAAGCTGATATGAATAACACATTTCATTACGTAATAGTAATAGTCATTATAATCGATCACACTGTTTGGATAGAGAACATGCTGCTATCTTGGCTAGTGAAATAAAAGGATACGACACTGTGGTCTTGGCTATGCTTAGGATGGGCAACAGGTCGACAAGTGAGTATGATAAACTGCTACTTGATCTAGCGAGCAGTTAGAATAGACCACTGTCGTCAAGTCTATGACTCTGATCTTGAGGAAGTACACTTTATTTGGCATCTTTTCAGGATGTCTATCTTCAATATGATGTGTAATGTCCAATATGCCTCCAAAATTCCAAATCCTATGATGGCTTTGTTTGACCATTTAATCAGCGAACATGCCATTATTTTTACACCACCTACACTACAGGCGGCTGGAAAAAAACGCATTCATCCATTTGGCAAAAAAAAAAAAATGCTACTGCTCTGGCCAGATCCGGATCTCCCGACGAAACATTTGTACCAAGCACCACAAAAACAGCACGTTGTGCATATTTACAGGGAATGATGTCATTCATTTATTTTTGTTCACAACTTCACATGCATTCATTCAGTTTTGTTTGCATCTCTCACTTGTTGATAAATTATTATCATTTCATCATAAATTCAAAACAAATTCAAAGCTACTATTTCCATATACCATAGGGGCTGACCATCTTTAGAAGACAAGCCACACAAATCCACAAAAATTTCAGAGTTCACGCGGTATCCATGACGCAATAACTATAATAAATAGTACTTCATCCATTTCAAATTGCAGGTCATTTTGATTTTACTAGATTTATACGTTTTGCTATGCATATAGATATATATTATGTCTAGAAACATAGGAAAAACTATATATCTAGAAAACTCAAACTGCCTTACAATTTGAAACGGAGGGATTATTAAGGAACGAAAACACCCCTCACTGCAACACATGTTTACAATGCAAGGAAGAATTTTGCATAATTCAACTGAGGTTAGTTCATTTCTCATGCAAATTAGAAAATTTCTTTGATGATCAGTACAATCGCCAATTCAAGCTAGTTAATTAATCCCTCAAATTTTATACTGGAATAAAGCTTATACTTTCTATTTTTTCTGTACGTGTGATGAAACAGATTGGGAACCTCCTCCGTCAAACATCACCGCCGACCATCTCCTCGACGGCCTTCTTACCGCTGACTTCAGCTTCGAGTCATGCCGGAGCCGCTACGAGTTCGCCGGTTACCACAAGAAGTCGTCGCACAAGCCGTCTCCCTACCTCATCGCCAAGCTCCGGAAGCAAGAAGCGCTCCAGAAGCGATGCGGCCCTGGCACGACGACGTATGAGAACGCGGTCCGGCGGCTCGATTCCGGCGAGGGCGTCGGCGGCGACGACGGCTGCCGCTACCTCGTGTACATCAGCTACCGCGGCCTCGGCAACCGCATGCTCGCCATCACGTCGTCCTTCCTCTACGCGGTGCTCACCGAGCGCGTCCTCCTCGTTGACGGCGGCAGGGACGCCGGCGAGCTCTTCTGCGAGCCCTTCCCGGGGACGACGTGGCTGCTGCAGCTCGCCGGCGCCGGCTGGTTCTCGCCGCTCAGGAGCCTACAGGGCTACCTGGGCGGCTCCAAGCAGAGCCTCGGCAACATGCTGCAGAGCGGCGGCCCCGTCAGCGTGTCCGCCGACGGGAACGTGTCGTGGTCGGCGCCGCGGCCGCCGACGTACCTGTACGTCCACCTCGCCGGCAGGTACGGCTTCCACGACAGTCTCTTCTTCTGCGGCGCGCACCAGAGGCTCCTCGGCGAGGTGCCGTGGCTCTTCTTGTGGACGGACAACTACATCGTGCCGGGGCTCTTCCTCACGCCGCCGTTCCGCGGCGAGCTCGAGGCCATGTTCCCGGAGAAGGACGCCGTGTTCTACCACCTCGGCCACTACCTCTTCCACCCGGCGAACCCCGTCTGGCACGCCGTCACGAGATACTACTGGTCAAATCTCGCCGGCGCCGCCCGGCGCGTCGGCGTGCAGATCAGGGTGTTCCAGAAGAACCAGCCGCCCCAGGCCGTTCTGGATCAGCTCCTCTCGTGCGTCCGCGGCGAGGGGCTCCTCCAGGAGACGACGACGGTCGCGGCCAACGGCACGTCGTCCTCGGACACCGCCGTCCTGGTGACGTCGCTGAGCTCGTGGTACTACGAGCGGCTCAGGGACGAGTACGGCGGCGGCGTGCACCAGCCAAGCCACGAGGGGCGGCAGCGGTGGCACAACGCGGCGCACGACATGCGGGCGCTGAGCGAGATGGTCCTGCTGAGTATGTGCGACGAGCTCGTCACCAGCGGCTACTCGACGTTCGGGTACGTGGCGCAGGGGCTCGCCGGGCTGCGGCCCTGGGTCATGACCAGAGCGCCCATGTGGGCCGACGACTGGACGGAGGGGCTGGACCCACGGGAACCATGCCCGCGGGCCATCTCCGTCGAGCCGTGCTTCCACTCGCCGTCGGCGTACGACTGCGCGGCGGGGAGGGACGTGGAGCTGGACAAGGTGACGCCCTACATCCGGCACTGCGTCGACGTCAAGTGGGGCATAAAGCTTGTCAATGAAAGCAGCAGCCAGTGGTAACATTGGTCTCATAGGCATGGCCGCATGGCAGTAAACTGACATGTGATTTGTTGTCTTAGTAACACATGAGAAAATAGCTCTAAAAAACGCATGAGAAAATGACAATGTAGAAGAAAAACGCAAAGGGATTCAGTAGATAGGGGAATACTGTAGGTGCACGCATTATCAGGAAATAAAAAGGGTAGAAGACAGTGAAACGTGGTAATCTTGCTGTTTTGGCTATATAGTGGAATGAGTGATAATCTTGTTAACTCATCAACAGGCTTCAGATCCTGCTCACAAAAGCAGCAGGCAGCAGCAAGTACAGACAACAGCCGACTGCTGTCATCTTCTCCCTATCTTCTAAAAATGCGTGGCTTCAGTAACGCAGCAAATCCTGCTAGATCCATGGAGTACAGAGTACACATTGCAAATGTTTGGCTAAACTGAAATTCGTGATCAAAGGTCGCATATATGCATTCACACTCCAAGCTAAAATCTGCATCCTGATCATTTCTATGCTGCTACCATGGGAAAACGAGTACTTCAAAATGCAGGATAGGTGCATGAACACTACTTCATTTGCCTGGCCACCACCACTTTCTTGGAGGCGGTGGAGGTGTAAGGATGTCTAGCATGGTCTCCTTCTCCCTTGGAGTCAGCGGAACCCCTCGGACCAGGTTCAGAGCCATAATGTGAACATTTGTCCTTTGCCTGTGCTTTTGGTAAGCCCAGATGCCAGCTGCTATACCTCCCACAATTATCTGCACAGATGGAAACAATCAGGTGACCAAATGCTTCGTCTCAGATTCAGATTAGCAGATTTCAGGGGTTTTGGTGAGTCACTAGCTCAGTAGCTCTTAAGGAGTAGCACATGCCATTACAACAGTTAGGTCAGACAAATGGAAACATGAACAAAATCTAGATTCTCATTAGGGCTTACAGGTGAAAGCCATATCCCAGCAGTCTGAAGATCAAATTTAGGGGCATACAGGACCGTCTCTCCATACTCGTCCTCTAGTTTCTTGTAGATCTCTTTATCACTCTTTCCCGCTTTTATTTCATCACGAATGAGCTGCAAAATGCCATATCGTCAATGTCTAACCAAAAATATCAATTAAGCTACAGTGAAAAAGTGATGCTGTTAAATTAGCATAACTATTGATTGTTGTTTTCTCCTAGTTGCCAGACATTTCACCTACTGTGCATGGTTGTGTAACAATATATATATACAAATATAGCAGAGGAAGAAAAGAAACACAAAGCTTAACATCCGTTACCACTAGCTAGAGAACGTTCAAGTTTCAAACCAAGTTTTAAAAAGTTTAGTTCTAAATAGAACCTCAAAATCTAAGCACTAACATTTTCGAAAGCAAGAGTCAACAGACCCTTCACATATCAAGGAATACAAACTGTTTCCAGACATGTAATAGATATCTCTGTCTAAAATGCAATGAGATGTTTTTGTCATCATCTTAAGATATCTAAAATTTTTCAAAGTTTGAGCATCTCTGAAAGCCAGTAAACATTATATGAAATATATTTTAAACCAAATGATTGTGCCAAAACAGATTCCATTTTTACAAACCGAGAGTCTAATACCTACATTATTCCAATTTCCAACAAGTCTTACCTGCACTAGGTCAATAACTGAATGGTTGATGCACCAAAACATCAGAAACAAACACATGACAACATCATAACCTGATGAATTAAGTTACAGAACAACTTAAAAAAGCTTATTTAAGAACAGTGCTTTAGCCACCAAGAGGTTAACCTAAGTTATTCAAGGTATGGATATAAGAGATGTACCAAGCAATACAGCTGCTTTGAGTTTGAGGTATAATTGACAGTGTGAAAGCTAAGACATTTCAATATCCAAGTTTTTGTAATTCTTACTTTGCTCCAGAGATATAAAAAGTTGCAATGAAACAACAGAAAGGAACACATAATAATATCAGAAATCTGACTTATTCAGTTAGAGACTGACCAAAAATAACCCTATTACCATGAATCTAGCAAACAAGTCATTCAAGGGTAAAAAGGGTTAGCACCTTTCTAAGCAGAAGGGTAAAAAAGGTTAGTACCTTTCTAAGCAGAATAGCAACATCAGCCTGTGAATCTTCAATTGATTGGCTACCACACTCAGTGCACCGGACATTGTGGCTTATATTTCTCGCACGATTTTCAATGATCTGCCTCTGCTTGACATCTTCCTCAGCTGCCATAGCAAAATCCAACGTACTTGATCTGTATACAGCATCCAATTAGCAAGGGATAGTGCCTGAGAGAAATGAAATTAGGCAAACAGATGAAGTCATAACTTGTGACATCACTCTATAACATGATAAGAGTTGCACAGAAACAAAATCGGATAATCACTTGTTCAAAAAGAATGGTAAACCAAACTGTTGATCAGGAATAATGAATACATAATCCTAACCACCTATCCAATGACTAAGCAAGTCTAGTATATTATAGCTGACCTAAGCAATTGCTGACACAAGAGAAGATACGACCATAAATTTGGCAAGGGAGCATTGCAAATGTGCAGTCGCCCACAAGAAAATGTACATGTAAAAATGCATGCATGCCTCTCGCTACATTAACATTGGTTCTCCTCCAAATGTTTCCCTTCAAATCCAACCAAAAGATGGCCTCAATTTCCAATTTTCCATTCATAAATTTTACTAAGCTCTAAAGTCATAACTTGTGACATCGCTCTATGATATGAGAAGAGTTGCACAGAAACAAATTGAATGGCCTCTTGTTCAGAAAGAATGGTAAACAAAACCGTCAATCAAGAATAACAAATACGCAATCCTAGCTACCTATCCAATGACTAAGCAAGTCTAACAGATTGTAGTTGACCCAAGCAATTGCTGACACAAGAGAAGATACAACCATAAATTTGGCAAGGGAGCACTGCAATTGTGCAGTCTCCCACAAGAAATGTACAAGTGAAAATGCACACATTCCTCTCGCTACATTAACACTGGTTCTCCTCCAAATCTTTCCCTTCAAATCCAACCAAAAGATGGCCTCAATCTCCACTCATAACTTGTACTAAGCTCTAAATTGCAGGTTTCCATTCATAAATTGAACTAAGCTCTGAATTGCAGGTTTGAGTACTAAACAAGATGGTTTGAACCTTTTTATGGAAATTATGTAGACAATCAACAGGGAACCTTAAAGCTGGGTGTCTGAATTATGGCCCCCTTTGGCAGGGCTTTTGCCGCGGCTCCGCGAGCGGCTTCTGTAGAAGCCCTGCCAAACGGTGACCACCAAAATGGCTTCGGGACGGAAGCTCCTCAGAACGCGCTCTCTAGAGCCATTCGACGGAGGAGAAGCCCAAAAAACCGGCTCCCCGTGGCTCCTCCCCGTCGTTTCCTACCCTTGCCCTCGGGGGCCCCGCGGTGGAGGTGGAGGTCGCAGCTGCCTGGGCCTGCAGGATTGGAAGGTGGGAGGCGGAGGCAGAGGCGGCTGCGGTGGGGCTGTGGGCGCCGGTGGGAGGAGGGAGGAGAGGATGGAGGCCACGGTGACGCAGCCAGCGGGCGTAGAGAGACGGCGGCGGCGTGGGCGAGGCCACCGCAAGCGCAGGGAGCTGGGGGCGGAGTCGATGGCGGCGCGAGCAATGGGGCCTGCGAGCTCAGGGGAGGCGGAGGGCGACGGCGGTGCGGGCGAGGGGGCCCGCGAGCTCAGGGGAGGCGAAGGGTGATGGCGGCGCGGGCGAGGGGGCCCGCGAGTGCGGGGAGGCGGAGGACGGCGGTGGCGCAGGGGGCCGAGAGTGGTGGGCAGCCGGCGGGGTCGGTGGGCGAGGAGGCGGCCGACAGGGCAGAGGCGGCGGCGGTGGTGTGCGCCTGTGCGGTGGACGGAGAAGAATGGAAGAGGCAAACGTTTTTCCAATCAGACAAGTGAGAGCCACTCCACCCACCCACCAGAGCAGCCACAATCGGAGCCATTTCACCACAGCAGCAGCGAACAGCAACTTCCGACTACTGTATTTTCTTTCTTTAAAAAATGGATAGAAACCAGCCAGCGAGGACGGTGAGCGCGGACAGAGGAAGTATCCGGCGGCGATGACGCAGCGGACGTGTCGCCGCGAGACACGAGCGCACGAGGCGATGGGAGGGGGCGGATGGGATGCGGGAGGCACAAGGGGCGTGGGACTTCACGGGAGCTGCGGAGTCGCCACTGCCGCCGCCGCTTCCTTGGGGTTCCTCCGCCTGGGCGCATTGGACCGCCGCCGCTCGCCGCGAACGACAACGAAACACTCCCCATCACAAATTAGAAATGTATAAATCCCAAATCAGGCACCGGGTTTCAAATTCCAATCTTTCTCAGCCGGTGATTACCTACATGCCCCTCTAATCGAATCCTGTACCGAGAGAGAAATCCCCCAACAGGACAATCGATCACATCGAATCCTCAGTTGAAAGCTAGTCCCAAACTGGGCAGGGCAATCAACTCACCTGGCACCGGCGGACCGCCCACTACCCTCTGTGGATGCGCGGCAACAGAAGCACGATCACCCAAGGCAGGATGCGTCGCCTTCCACCTGCCGAACGCCCGCCCGACGCGCCGCCGTTGCCCCTCGCCGCCCGACGCGCCGCCGTTGCCCCTCGCCGCCCGACGCGTCGCCGTTCGCCGCCCGGGGGGGTCACGACACCTCGCCCGGCTGCTACGTAAGTAAAGTACGTCTTTGATCCAGCAGCAGCCCAAAGAACATACGTTGCAAGCCCAGAACGGCCCATGAAGCACAAAAACATTCCGGAGCCTTTTACTTTTTCCACCGTGCGCAGCGTTGCTGTAGTGTACTAGCGTGTAGTCCGACACAGGCACACAGCAGCACGGCGAGGAGCAAAGGGGGTGTTTTGGATACAACCACAAGTTTAATACCTGTCATATCAGATTTTGATACTAATTAGGAGTATTAAATATAGTCTAATTATAAAACTAATTGCATAGATTGAGTCTAATTCGCGAGACGAATCTATTAAATCTAATTAGTCCATGATTTGATAATGTGGTGCTACAGTAACCATTTGCTAATGATGGATTAATTAGGCTTAATAGATTCGTTTCGCGAATTAGTATAGGGGTTCTGCAGTTAGTTTTATAATTAGCTCATGTTTAGTCCTCCTAATTAGCATCCGAACATCTGATATGACATTTCTAAAGTTTAGCACCTTGTATCCAAACACCCTCAAAATGCACCCCGCATAAGTTCGTTTCCTAATACCTAAAGGCTGAACCCATCATCACGTGCTAGGGCAGCAATTTTTTTCTTTTTTATTCCAATCTAGTGCTCACATACACATACTCACCCTTACGAACATACACACACTACCCTACCTCTATGAGCACTTGATATTGACAAAATCACCACTAGCACCTCGTTGTTGACGGGCATGTCGCCTATCACTGACTGAGCTAGCAAATCCTCTAGATTGATAAAGTCACCACTGGCACCTCGTTGTCGATGGGCACATCGTCTACCACTGAAAAAATAGCGCCGATTAAATCCTGAAATAAATTCAAGAAAATGTAAGCACCAATGCCAAGTTAAGAACTTGAACCCAAGTTGGCAGGTTCCACCGTAAGAAATCTTGCCAGTTGAGCTACACTCAGTTCGCTTATCCCTCGCTCTTTGTATAGTTAAAACCGGTGGTACTTACTTTCTTTAAAAAAACATGAGTAAACGTTAGAGCAACTATATTCAACATTTTGAAGTTTTAGATTCAACATTTCTTCAAATTTAATTGAAGATTTAAATAAGCTAGTTCAACATTTTATATAATAATGTTGATAATAGTGTATATAAAATATTGAAATAGTATATCGAAAATGTTGATATAGCATACTGGGCCAGCCAACATCTCCTTTTCCTTTATCTTATCCTATTCTTGATCTCTGTAAATAACTCCTATGTTTACAATTTTCCGCTTTCAACATTTAGAATAATTAAAATTCAATACCTTTTGAAAACTGTGTTCAACAATACGAAAGTATAGTTCAACATTTTATAAAAATCTTAAAATAATATAAAAATGGACTAGTATATAATTACTGGTCAACATTTAAAAATACTAGGCCCAACAATTCTTTAAGGCTAGTTCAACATTTTGCAAAAGCTATCTCAATATTTTTCATGTAAATGTTGAAATAACATAATCAAAATGTTGAAATAGTTTGTCAGAAATGTTGAATATTTAGAAAAACTAGAAAAAATATATTCATATTGGATCTTGTTTTGTTGTATTAATTCTAAACAACATCATAGTTCAAACGGTTCCGAAAATGGACAAACTATTTAAGAAATAAGTGCACACTACAAGAATGTTCCGATCAATGATGAAAATTTTATGGCATATGTCAAAACATCATAAATTTGGCTGAAAACGTCATAAAATTTTGCATTCGAGCAAATTTAGTGACAAAGTTACAAAATATCATAAAAGGTGCCATCGAAGCCAAATAGAAAACGCCACTCAGTGTTACATGGTGGTTTTGTGACGATATAAGTTCTGCAAAAATATTGTAAATCAATCAGGATCCCACATGTATGTCTAGGCTGATAAAAAAGGGAGGGAAAATAAGAGGAAAACATGCTCCTCCCTTGGGTCGAACCCGTCACCGATTGATTAGGAAGTCTGGAGTCAAGAGGTACACTATAGACAATTTACAATTTGCATCTTTAAAATATTTCTACATTAGATAAGTCATGCCTACCTAAGTGCCACATGTAAGTAAAAGGTGAGTTGCAGTAATATATTTTGATTGTTAGCGTGAGAAAAGCGCGCGCTTCCATGAAAAATCGGCATGCTTGTGCGAGAAAATCCTCCCTCCCCACAAAAATCAGCGCCCATATCTAAGTCTCAATAGTGTGGCGGCCCACGGTGGGAATAGTGCATCAAACCAGAATGGAGAAAGAGACGAACTCTGATCAGGTGAGCTCTCAGTTCGAATTGTAGGGGCTTCTTGTCCCCATCATCCTCTTGGGACTACGGTTTGTGCTATTGGGGTCTTGGTTGAAGGAACTACATTTCAATTTCATGATGCAATTAGGTTTTGATTTAGATTGGTAGTATGAATTGATAGGTTCTTCTATTTTACTAGCTTCCACGGTCACCTGGTGTCATTGATAGCTTCACAACAGGGTCACCTGATTGTGACATTACCGTGGTGGATCATGAAGATGTGTGCAAGCACGGGATGGCTGTCCATGTAAAGTATGATTGGATATTTGACAACCCTTGGTGCCGTTTTGTATGCTACTGCAAGGTAAACAACAAATTGTTTCAATTATCATAGCTCTTGGGATGCTAGGACTAAAGGTAAACGTAATTGGTGTCTATAGGAGGAAGCGGAGAAATGCGAGGCATGTAAGTGGGTTGATCTTGAATGGGATGTTAGGAATAAAGGTATTCTAGTGAAGCTGATGAAGAGGAAGGTGAAAGCTGAAGAGGATGCAAGTATCTGGCAAGAAGGATGTGGTTATGCTATGAGGGAGCTTGATGAAACTGCCGGTGAGCTGAAAAAGGTGAAGCGATACCATGGGGAGACCACCTTGCAGCTGATGAACACGAAGTTGAAAGCTAAAAGAGATGCAAGGATGTGAGGAAAAATTGAAAGAGGCACACGATGGGCAGACGACGGAGAGGCAGATCTTGAGGAAGGTCACCTTGGAGCTTATTGTAGTGCTAAAAATGTATTTTATTCATAAATCAGTAAAAAAAGGGCCGAAAGCAATGTGAACAAATTTTGGGTCACTAATCGAACAACAAATAGGCCTATCTGAACAATTTTTTGGTTATCTAAACAACATTGGCCTATCGGAACAAACTTGAGCTCGACCCAACAACAAATAGGTCAAAATCATTTTATGACGAAACAATTTGTCACCATGCTCATGCTACATTGGATGCCACATCAGATTCTTGTCCATTGTGGCAAAACTATAAGAGCTAATTTATGACGTTTGTGTGGACATTTCTTAGGTGTCATAGATTTAGCGATGCGCAAATATAAGGAAAATCACTCATCGTGGTTTATGACGCTCAATTAGTGACGGATGGGTTACCATTTTGAGCCCAAAAGCTATAAAAATCTCATAAAACCAAGCTTTCCAGCTTTTCATATAAACTTAATTTTTCTAGACTTACAGCTTTTCGGAAGCTACATGAGAAGTTCATTGTTTGTTTGAACTTCTAGTTTTTCACACTGAGAAGCTGTTAGGAAGCTAAAAAAATATGCCTTTACTTATTCCTCCAAATTTAAAGCACCACGTGTAAAGCGAACACGTTACTTCCTGCACACCAAGCTTTGCTTGGGTCTGCTCGCTTGCGACACCCGTGGATCTATACCATCTAAGGTTTGAACACCAATCTTAAAGCGGAAGATGTATAAGAAAGTTTCATGGGGAAGATAGATAGGATCTTCTCAGCCAAATTGGACCCTCTAGTAGGGGCGTCCCTATACAGCTTCCGGAAGATGCTTAAGCAATTCGTCACACGACCCATTAGCCCATAACCACATCTTCTTCTTCTTCTCCTCCGCTAGTGGTCGGCGAGCCCTTCCACTGCCCCTACCTGCTGCCTCCCGTGCAGCTATTGGTGCCTCCTGGCGCCACGCCTGCACCACCACACCCTCCCTTCCCGGTTGCCACCGCCTCATCGTGCCGCCCACCTCCTGCTTCTGCCATCCTGACTCCGCTCACTGCTAAGCAAGGCAAGTCACCACCCTCGCCGCCAACCCCACCCATCAGAATGTCTTGCCGCCGCTCCGGCCGGCCGCCGACCCCGCTGCCGTCTCACCCGCCACCACCGCCAGGCAAACTGGCTGGACCGAGCTTCCTTCTAAGCGTGTAGACGCTGGAGAACCCAACCCCCACCCCCGAAACCCTAAGCAGAAGAGGTGGGCGGTGGGGCTCCGGCAGCTCGAGCAAGCTTGGCGCAGAAGCAAAGCCGGCGGCACGAGCAAGTGTGTGATGGAGGGGGAGAAGGAGCAGCAGATCGGACGACTCAGAAGGCTCGTACAAATCTTATACATCGGAAGGTGGATAAGTTTTTACTTTGGGGGGGAAGATTGATAGGTTTTCCGCTCCAATAGGTTTAGCTAATCATCTTTAAGGCCTAGCTGGCCCAACTAGGATCTAAGCCGCTCATGTTGCAAGTACACTAAATCCTATCATCTCGGGCGAGGTTTGAGACATTAGTACAATATAATGCAGACCCTCTCGGAGTCTCAGATGAGCTTTCTTTTCTTATTTTTTATCTCATACGTATGGATTTGTGCATTCAACATTTTAGTAAATCATTTTCAACATTTCAAAAGGCACATTTCAACATTTTACATAAAGAAGTCAATGTAGTACCGTCAAAATCTCGAGCTAATATATTAAGGATATTGGACTTGTATAGTCAACATTTGAAACACTATAATCAACAAATTTTTTGAACCTAGTTCAACATTTTACAAACACTAGTTCAACATTTTCTATAAAATGCTGAAACAGTTTATCTAAAATGTTGAAATGGTTTATTAGAAATGTTGAATTTCTTAATCACTAAAAAATAGTCACACCGGAACTAATTTTGTGACATTAATTCTAACGACAAGCTGCTTCGGTGATAAATGCGTTTCAATGTAGAATTCAAACTTAACTTCCCCAACCCATTTACCCCAACCGCATGTTGCCACATAAACCCGAGGACATGGACTCCCGCTGCTCTGCTATTCCCACCGGCCCGCACACGCAGACATCTTAGGGGGTGTTTAGGGGGTGCTTGGATACACCCTCCTAAACTTTAGTACCTATCATATCGGATATTTATATACTAGTTAGGAGTATTACATATAGTCTAATTACAAAACTAATTGCACAGATGGAGTTTAATTCGGGAGACGAATCTATTAAGCCTAATTAGTCCATGATTTGACAATGTGGTGCTACAGTAACCATTTGCTAATGATGGATTAATTACGCTTAATGTGGTGCTACAGTAACCATTTGCTAATGATGGATTAATTAGGCTTAATAGATTCGTTTCGCGAATTAGTATAGGGGTTCTGCAGTTAGTTTTATAATTAGCTCATGTTTAGTCCTCCTAATTAGCATCCGAACATCCGATGTGACCCTCCTAAAGTTTAGTGCCTCTTATCCAAACACCCCTTAACCATTCGAATCTTGAACCATCGAAGTTGCCGAAGAGAGCTATTTCCGGAAGTTATATAGGATCTCTGCTCCAGGAGGTATTAGCCTAAATATCTATAATCCAATAGAAGCGCACTAATCTATACTACAAAGAGCGAGAGAATTGAAAACAATTCCCACCCAGATTTAGATCCCCGTACCCATCACAAGGGGTCCATCTGTCAGGATTGGAGATGTGACGAAAGAGCCTCCGAACCTAAAAATTGATCGATAGAAAATGATACCGCCAAAATATCAAAAAAAAAAAAATTCACCACGCACGCGCCGGGTACCCGCGCGTAGCCACCCACCAGGCCGCCACACCGCGAAAATTCAAACATGTTGGTTGGCAGTTACTTTCCTTATGTGCCATGCCGTGACTGTCTCCCACAATCATGTTGTACTTTCCTTATGGATGGGATTCGTGTGCCTTCTTTTGATTAGTATACTTTCCTTGTGTTCTGGTGTATATGTGCCTTCTTTGCACATTGACAGCTCCCAATGTTGGTATCCCAATATGCTGCCAAGAACCCACTGCGTCGCCATCGGCGTCGCAGTAACTTAAAACAGCTTCGGTAAACACTGATCGTTTGTTGCCGCCACTCTATTCATTCGTTTTGTTTTCTTGGTGCTGCGCGTACATGATATACATGCAACACCGACGTCTCTCTTCTACATCCTCGGCCAGTCACCGTCTAATGAACTACAGGTACCGCATGGTAGCCAAACTGCATGCATCATCATACGGTTCTTATCTTCTGTGATCTTACGTATATGATTTTGTGTATGATCTAATCAATAGGTCCACAAACATCGTATGATCGTCATCTCACAAAATTGGTGGTTTTTGTCATCACATCTGTTCACATGGATAGTCGAATTCCACTTGGAGATGTCACGAACACACGCACCAATGGTTCTCGTCGTGGTGTTAAGAGAGCTGGGCTAGGTACGGCATCATTGGTCCAATGTAAACCTAAACAATGTATTTTATAGATCGTAATGTTACCTCTTCCATTTTTTTCTTTTGAACGAAGCTGATGATATTGATGAGGCTGAACGGAAGTGACAGAAAGCTAGGGAACGATATGCAAATATACCAGTGGAGAAAAAGGCACAGCTGAATGCAAAGAGAAAGGATAATTATAATCGCAAGAAAGCGGGCACACACTCAAACAATGGACAGCTTCAACCTCCAGCGCGTCCTCCAGAGGAAGGCATCGACAGGAATGCACAAACAGATGCATCACCATTGACTGGTACGAAGTAACTGAACTTCATATTGTCACGCATGACTCTTGGTTATTACGAAATAATAAAATTTGTGTGCATGTGAACTAGATGATTTGGGTGTGGATTGGCTTAGTAGGAACCCAGCTTATACAAGATTAAAACGTGCTTCTTGGGATCCAAGTAACCCGTCTGAATCAGGTTTGTTGGCATTTGGTATATGTGTTGTGGTTTATGATTTTACGTATCGTCTCTGTCATTTTACATTTTTCAATTGAATTACAAAAACCATCGCAGGTGTGAATGAGGTCTTCCTGGATGGTATGATAATGGAGGGAAGATTAAATTTCACATTTACTGGTATGTTTTATTATTTTTCCCATGTAGCCCAATGATTTTGCATGCAAAGAATTATTTGCATACAGCTGCGGTGATGCACTGTAGAACAAATGATTAAATTTGAAGTAGATTGATTTTTTTATTTGAAGTAGAGTCACGTTATTTGTGCAGATGTTGCAGATGTCGCACTACATACAACTGAATTTGGAATCATGGAGTCTGGTATCACCGGGAAATTTGATACGCCTGGCTCAAGTTTGACATCTAACCGATCTATGTCCCTATAATTTTCTTTTGTTACTTGAAACCCATATCTCTTCAATAATTTTAACTAGAGGCTGTACCAATTCGTAGTGCCAATCAGAGACACTACTGGGATGCCTCTGGAGGGTATGAAAAAGAGAAAAGCAGGGAGTATGATAGGCTATACTATGCATCTATGTCAGCTGAGAAAAAGGCTCAACGGAATGCCAATAAAAGGATGAATAGAATGAGATCGAATTGCCTGGGTGAAGCAACTGGCATGGATGTAGAAACACCTGCCCTTGCCTTTGCTGGTATGTTTTTCTTCAGTAAGATGGTTCAGTATTACTCTGATCACTTTTATCGTATAAATTGCTGATATTACTCTGATCACTTCAGATATTGCGCTGCAGCCAAATGAAATTCAAACCAATCAGTCTGTGTTAACATTGGACTCTGCAACACAAGATGCAGGTATACATATTTGTATTTTTTATTTGTACATCGAAGCCATATAAATTATTTGAAGGTGATATTCATAATTGTTTTTTTGTGGAGTAGATGTGTGTCCTGAGGAATCGAAGAGATAAAGAGACCGCAAAAGATATGCTGATCTGTCAAGCCATGATAAACATGAGAAGATATTAAAAAATAACAAAGATCGGAGACACCGGAAAACCTCTAACCAGGGTACAGTTCGCAGATATTGTGATCTTCGATTCGATACAGTGCAGGCATTGCGATGAATGATGATTTATTTTATGTATGTACTGTGCTTCCTCTACTATACATACAGAAGATTTGTTACATACTCCTGCGAATGGGACTTTGCAATCTGGAATGACCCAACTGAACTCTGGTCCAACAATAAGACAGTCTATTAAAAAAATGGTTGTACAAGAAGAATATAACAGGGAAATTTGGGAACCAGATGACCCTATGCATGGAATAGAAGGTATGGGCATATTATATATTATATGGCTATAGTTTTACTATTGGTACATATTATATATATATATATATATATATATATATATATATATATATTGATTATATATTTTCCCATGCAATAGAGAACGATCCGGACCAAATGGCTCCAGACGGTGATGGACCTGATATCGTGCTAGATGACGAAGCAAGGGTGTTTCACGAGAAGGATGAGTTTCCGTAACGCATCATACATATTTGGAATATGGCTTTATGTTATCTTATTACTATTTTTTGTCATATATAGATTTTGTGTATAAGTATTCCAGAGATCCTGAGTATGTTGCAGGGGACATTCCCATGTAGTGTACCGTAACCTACCTAAGAACCATCACGTGTTGAGGAAGGTACAAAATTGTTATTTATGCAATGCTAAGAGGTTCCCGATGAAGGTCTTGTGTTCTGCTGCAAAAGTGGTAAGGTGCACATATATACCAAAAATGCCATATGAGCTTCGTCGTTTGTTTGCAAGTCAAACGGATAGAGATGCAAAATACTTTTGAAAGCACATCTGGTACTTCAACTCACATTTTTCTTTCACTAGCTCTGGGGTTTCTATTGACCAGCGTTTAGCAACCACAAAAGGTAGTGGTGTGTACTGTTTTAAGGGCCATGGCTAGATTTACCATAAGCTGGATCCACTAACTCCAAATGGTAAAGGGCTGTGTCATATGCAGCTCTACTTTTACGACACGGATGATAGTATTGATCATTGTGTTAAGAGGTCACCTAATCTTGATAAAAATCTGATTCACTTGATCCGAGGTGATCTACAAAGGTATAACCCGTACGTCCAATTGTTCACGAGCTTGGGTACTATAACTAATATAGAGAATACAATTGAGCTGAACACCAGTATTTCAGTTGATCAGAGGAGGTACAATGCACCTGCAATGGATTAGGTTGCAGCTATCTAGGTAGATGTAACATTCGTAAAATTCACCAACCTAAAACACTCGTTAAAAATTATTTTCAAAATCTTTCGACCGTTGAGCTCCCTGAAAATCTAATTTTCCTGACGATTTCGCCGTCCTGGCATCCACGCCGATCGCCATCAATTTCATCCACCGCTTCCTCCACCGCATGTCCGACAAAAGTCTCGCGCGTGCCGACCGTTTCCCGCAATCATCACCGACTCTCTCCTTTTATTTCCTCTTTTCTCTTTCCCCATTTTTCCTTTTTCTTTTTTTTTCCTCTCTTCCTTTCTTTCTTCTCCTTCTCCTTCCTTCTTTCTCCTTCTTCTTCCTTTCTCCTCCTCCTCTTTCTTCCTGGCTGGCCGCACGCATACCTCCCCTTGGCCAACCCCACCTGCGCCCTGGCCGGCGCTGTGCGCCCAGCTCCCCCCTTCTCCACCAACCCCTGCCGAGCCTGCCTAGGGCCCCTCCCTTCTCTCCCCTGCCGCGCTGGCTCGGCCTCGCTGGCTCCTCCCTGCACGCCACCCGCAACGCGCCCGGCGCTGGCGTCGATGCTGCTCGCTGCGCCGCCCGCCCTCCAGCGCCCATCCTCGTCCCGCTACACCACCGTCAGCCCCTAATCCACCACCGCACTGAGCCTCGCCGACCTCCCAACCTCACCGACTGCCCAAGCTCGCCGGACCGGGGCTCCCATGACCGGCAGCTCGTCGTCTTCCTCCCTCGCCGGCCTATAAAAGGGGGGCGACGCCCCACCTCGCCGCCCAACCTCGTCGCCCAAGCCACCAGCACCTCCCCCGCTCTCCCCTTGCACCCCGCTCCTGCGTGCCGCCAAGCACGCCGCCGCCGCCTCCTATCCACCGATGGCCGCCCCCTTCCCATCACTGAATCCCCAAGGTAAGGGGCAAAACGGGTTTCCCTCACCCTCCTCTACCTCCTCCGCCACTCAGCTCGTCGTCGCCGAGGACCGGTCGGTCGGCCGCCACCGGCCATTCCTGTAATACCTGCCATTTTAGTCATCAAAGTGACTCTGAAGAAATGGAAGCAATTCGTGAAGAAATGAAGAAGAAATTGGCCAAAAATCAAATTCGGGTCAAATTTGACCGAAATTTGAATTTTGAATTCGAAATTCAGAAAAATTCCGCAAAAATATGGAATGGAGGTGTAAGGGTGATTAGAACTTAAAGATCAAAATTTGGGACAAGGATTGGTCCTGAATACCTCAAGAAAATCAAAGAAAGAAAATGAAAAACAAGGTTACTGTTCCCCGTCCGACAACAGCAGTTTCAGAAAAACAGCACAGAGTTCATTTTTGGAAATTGAATTCTGTTGAATTTTTCAAATAAGTGGATCCAAACAACTATACCATATTAAAGTGTGGACTTTGGACAAGAATCTTTAAGTGCTGTTGATCAGGAATAATAGAGGGAACCATTTCAAATGGAAGCTCAAAGTTGGCACCTTGTCACGGTAAACTGCACCTCTGAATTCATCTAAGTCTGAAACAGCACTATATGGCTAAGTTTGGAGTCGATTTCAGAAAAATATAGAACAAAAGGTGCAAGTGTTTATGGGCAAAATGGAAACTTTGAAGGTTGTAAAACACAATTGGGAAGTAGTTGGACAGAGAGGAAGGGATTTAGATCAAATAAACCATTTCTAAAGTCGGGTAAGTGACTCTGTTCAAGACTGACGAACTGAATGTCGAGTTTCAGAGAAGTTCAGACAAATGCAAGAAAGAATTCAAAATTTTACTATATTAGGATGTTTATCTCAGGTCAGAGCCAAAATAAAAGTTGAAGGATTCAAGTTTATCTACAACTTTGTTTAAGCAACTTGTGAACCGTCGGATTCAAAATCAACCGTGGTGGAGCTCTGAATTTTCGGGCGTCAGAGATAAAGAGGGGGAGGATGACAGAGTCGCGCTCAACGTGTCGCCACCGCCGTCTTCGGTCGCTCGCCAGTGCGGCAGCTACGCCACCTCCTCACCACGCAAGCCTACGAGTAGACCACGGTAGCAACCATGCGCGCGGTGAAAGCTTGAATAACTACCGCTCCCGCGCTGCCCGCTTCTACCGCTGTTCTTTTTACCGCCGCCGCTCCTCTGTCCAAGCCGCCGCCGGGTGAAATTCCCCCACCACACCGCCGCTCTCGTCGATTCCCTCCATCCACATCTCCATACATACCCCACCAACAACCCTAGCCACTTGTTGCCCAGCTTCTCCGCCGGCGTGCCATAAGCCGCCATCGTTTCCGTCCGCCGTCGCCGCACGTCCTGCTCACGGTGAGCACCCTCTTGCCGCTCCTCTCTGTTTGTGTGGGTAGTCGTAGGTGAGTCCTCAGAGTACCAGGAGGCTATAGCAGTAGTCGTCGGGGTAAGTTAAGCCGTCGACATGCGTAGCCGCGACCGGCCGTAGGCACCGCCACCCGCCGCCGTGGAGGGAGTGGCTCCAGCCACCTCCCGGAGAGCTGTCACCGCGCGCGGGTGCGTGAGGGCACAGAGATGCTTTCCCGACCTAGTCCCGTCGCCGGTAGGGCGCCGGCTGGCGAGCCGCGCCGCCCCCTGTCGTGCCAGTTTTGGCGGGAGGAGGAAGAAGGAGCTGGAGCAGCGGACCCGCATGTCAGAGGAGGCGGGGGAGTGAAGGAGGCAGGCCGGTCGCACGCGGAAGCCAGATGGGCCGCGGTCTTGAAGGCCCAGGAGCGCGTGCGGTTGGCCGGTGGAGAGAAAGGCCGGAGGCCCAGAGATTCGGCAGGCCGGCGCTGCAAAGAAAGAAGAAAAAGAAAGGATGGGCCAGTGGGCCGATGCTGGGTTTCGGATTAAAGAAGAGAGGAGAAATCGGCCCAGTAGAGCCCGGCCAAGGAGAAAGGGGCCGGCGGGTAGAATAAATAGGAGAAGGGGTGGGTCCGCGCCGCGGGCCCAGCGTAAGAGAGAGGGGGTAGAGTAGGGCCATGTGAGAAAAGTTGCCGGGGGCGTTTTTCGGGAAAATTTAGATTTCCTTTATAGAATAATTAGTTTAAATCCGAATCTCACCATTTAAATCACAGAAATTTCTAGGCGTGTCCAAAATTAGTGAAACCAATTTTGTTAGGCTTGTTTTATTTTCCTTTATGCATTAAAATTTTTTATACCCTAGAAAAATAATAAAAATTTGGGTATTTATTTAATCTCTTTCTTTTAAGGTAATTAAATAAATACTTAATCTTTAATAAAGGCATAAAATATAGAATAACATTTTCATAATCACAAATTATTATTAACTCATAGGAAATTAGGTTTTCCAGTTAGAAAATAATTGTAACATTTTCTACAAATAAAAGAAAAGGCCTTAAGTAAGGATAATTAAGGAAATAAAAATTGTGGGCTAATCTTTTTGGGTTTTTGTGTGTTGGCTTGCAACTTTATCATGATAAATTGTATAGTCCTTGTTGGCTTGCAACTTTATCATGAAGGAAAGTTGTATAGTCTTATATTCAAAAATTTGCATTCCTAACCCCTGCATATGTTATGCTATAGACCCCGAAGCACCAGAAGGAGATTACTCGGAATATTCAGAAGGATCTTCGGAGTTTGAGGAAATCTTTGAATTGGTCCCTTGCGAGGCCAACCCTTCGGACAGTGCTAACTTTTTAAGCGAACAAGGCAAGCCCCGGTGCATTATACCTATTATTTTGAAGTCAATATTTCATGTGTCCTGTATTTAGCTATTGCTATATGTATGCACTAAGTCTAGGAGTTGCTTGAAACCCATTCTTGTGCATGATCATACCTTGTTTTAAGGACATCTTTGCCACTTGTTCAAACCTTTAGTAGATAACCCAAGTCTAGAATTGCTTAGTTGCTTAAATACTTGGTTTACCAACCTTAAGGAAAATTTTGAGTCATACATGTTATTTATGGAAAGATGACTTGGAAATTGAGAAGCAGACAGAAGCTAAGGATGTAGTTCTGTCTGCTAGATTAAATTGGTTAAGGCCCGATTCGTTGTCTTAACCTTTGATCAAGTGATAATCATCTGATCACTTACTGGGTATAGGACCAGTAAAGCCCAGTAGGTTAGTAAACTCTTTGATCGGGAATACTTCGTACCCGTGCTTGACGTGCTGGAGATTGGCAGGGGCGTAGCCTGAAACTCACATGGTGATCGGGCCAGACGTGGGGTCCCATGTGGGGTTGCGTCCCTGGGTCCGGGTAGTCTTATTCCCAATCATTGGTTTTGCTAATCGAAAAGTCGTTACGTACGACCTGGACAGTCGTATATAGCTGGTGATCAGGGTACTCTCCTGCAGGATGTAATATGATCCGGATCGCCGCAATTCTCGGTTATGAATGCACTTGATCACTGTTGAGCATCGTAGTATAAATTCACGAATGTCATATCTCTCTAAATAATGATTGGTGGATGACTTAATACCTTGTTGTTCGCAATTAATTTTTTTTTATCATCTAGAATGGTTAGGTAACAAGTTAACTCAAATAAAAGATAAAACTAAGGCGTCACTTGTAGTAAGGTTTTCAGCAAAAATGTATCAGCCAAGTACACCAAAAAGCTATCATGTACTTCCAAGAAAAACTATTATATTGGTTAGTCGGGTAAGACTTGCTGAGTACACCGTACTCAGGGTTATCCCTTGTGGCTATCTTTTCAGAAGCACCGCAGGAGTCCACCGAGGAGGAAGCCCCGAAATCCTAGGGTATTGTTACGAGTCTCACAATACCCTTAGAAGAAATCTTATAATACTCATCTCCACCCGCCGTTTATGTTTTAAGTCCTAGAACTCTGTCTAACACTGCACTGTTAAGTTTGCTTCAAACTATGTCTTGTATTAACTCGTACCTCTTGTATGTATGTAAAAATGTAATATTTGTTGATGCTATCCCATCGCGGATACAATCCTGATGTATGGCTATGAGACACGACGTGGATCTTTCGAGGAGTCCTGGGGACACTCAACGGACGACCGGACTTGTACTGTTTTAAGTGTGTTTCGGATAATTGCTGCATCGGCAGCAATTAGATGCATTTAAACCAGTTTAAGTTGGACGGTTCTGCCACAGCTGGTATCAGAGCCGTAGGTTGGGATAGTTAACAGATATTACCATTTAAAAACTGAGACTCTATTTTAAAATAAAGAAAACATGAGTCACAGGTGGCAGTAGTGTTAACTGGTTGTTTGTTTTGCAGATGCTAACTGTTTGCTGCGTGTCGCTAGTATTCGGTAGTATATTATTAGGGAGAGGTTACGATGCCACCAATTTCTCTACGAGTGTGTATATGAGTCTGTGAGTACGTAGGAGTCGTTGCATCATGTTGCATAAGCATGTTTTAAAAAAACTTTTGGGTTTGGTGAGTGGCGTTAGACCTAACCTCGTTTCTTTTATAGGATGTTTCAAGAAGGCTACACCGACCAGGATGGATGGACCCGCGGGCATTACCTGGATAAGCCAGGGTTTGTGCAGCTGCTATGGAAAACGCTGCAGGAGTTGGGAAAACCTTTTGAAAATGAACCCCTGCATGTGTTGAAAAATGTAGCTTTATGGAAAATGAACCTTAGCTTCATCCTTGACATATCCTGTGCATACTCTTGATTGTATCCCCCTCCGTGGATGGGGTTGGACTTTTTGAGCACTTTTGCACTCACCCTTATTTTGTTACTTCAGAGGAAGACCCAGACTTCGTCGCCGAGGATTTCGAGTGGAAGGTCACTTCCGCACCCAACGCTGCCTGTGGTGTTGGCCTTTGCAGAATGCTTCCGCTGTCGCTTAGTTCCGATTGCAGCCTAGAGTCCGACTGGACTGCAACTTGGATCTGGATTGTTGTTGGTTTGTTTCTCTTTGGGTGTGGCTTGCCCGCCCGCTCCTTCGGGAGTTGTACGGTTTTGAACCATCCGGTGAATAAATGTGTTATCAGTCTCCTGGGATTGATATTTGTATCACATTTAGTGTCCGCTGATGTGGGGACGCTTCAGGTGCTATCAAAGCCATCGTTGGCTGTAGGACGTGACCTTAGGACCGAAAAAGCCTCTTTGACCAAAATAAGTGATTTACAAAATTTCTTCCTTGCCCTACTCTATTGCAAAACTAATTCGCACCCCAATTCTTTCCAGATGGCTGAAGGAGAATGGACCCACAACCACTGCCTAGAAGAGCCCGATTTTCCCAAGTTGTTGTTCGTTTGCCTGAAGCGTCTTGGCATCCGAGAGCCCCCGGAGTACTCCAGCAGGGAGTACGAGCGCTACGGTATCCCTCGATGGGAAGTGATCATCCACATTGGAAGGAGTGCTCACCATCCCAACATCGAGCCGCTTCAAGTATCAGCTATGGGTTTCTGGCACCGGGAAACCTATCCCGTAGCGGTTTGAAAGGCTCTTGGTTACCTGTGTCAGGTGTACGAGATGCACCTCGAGCCCACTTCCATGAGATACTTCCCGCCTGCCGAGAAGGACCATCCAGGTTGGAGAGCCCGGATGAGAGCTTTGGATGAGCAGGGACAACGTGAAGAGGACCCCACAGTGTACCACATGACCGCCTATCTTGTCAGTCTAGATAAGCTCTATGATCAACAGGTCGCAAAGCTGAAGCAAAAGATTCACCACACCGAGAGGGCAGAAGTCCAGATAAGGATGCTCCAAGTAATGCTAAGGGAGGCCAAAGCACAAGTTATGCCCGCCCGAAGTGGAGAGGCTGCTGCCGTAGAAGCCCTTAAGCAAGCTCAGGAATGGCATCTCCAAGAGCTAAAGGAGGCCCATCTCGGAGGGCTTACCAGGAGATGGATGGTTGCCTCGGAGGTCGAGGAGCCCCCTTTCTTTGAAGGAATCCCTCTCGCCCTTGAGTTCTACAGAAGGAAGAGCCTCGACATTCCACCAGTACCACCACTTCCAGAGGCTTCCAGAAGAGGCTCTAAGATCGCGGAGAGAGAAGCAGCAGAGCCCCCTCCCACATACAGAATGTTGAAGGAAGGAGATGAGCTGGCCCTCCTGATTTCGCTAGAAGACCACTCCGTCCAGGAAGAAGACTCGCCCCGTGAATAGTGTGCCCACCTAGAGTTGCACCCAAGGGAATGAATCCATCTCGGTCCGAAGCTTAGAGTTGTACCCCCAGTTATGTTGTTGTACTCGGTCGTGTAGTGCGTGTTTTGGCCTTACCCCAAAGTGTTGTACCCCTCCCCGTGGCAAAAATAAAATCGTTTGTGCCTGTTGTTTGTTAGTCTGTGTGTTTGTCAACAGGAGGTGGATTCTGTCTTTTCAAAAATACGAATTAATTACCTTAAAGATCACTTAAACCCAGATCTTAGTCTCATAAAATCCTGCTCAATCTACAGATGCCTCCCAAGCGTGCCACCAGGACCTCCCCGAGTCAGGCCCATGCAGTGCTAGGAGATAGCTAGAAAGGCAAGAACCACCACTGGCAGTGCTTCCTGAGGAGCAGGAAGTGAGTCAGCCCAAAGGTGGAGGTGAAAGCCAAGAACCACCATCAGCGTTCTAACAAACTTTGGAACCTCATAATTTCAAATCTATTCTGTTTTGGGAGTAACATCTTTTGTAAGTTTTAAACTTTGTTTTAAGGACTACAAATCTTAGAAAGGCAGAAGTTGAAGTTTAGTTCAAAAATCTAGCTTAACCTCAGCCTAAACTTTGGCCCTTGGCCTGCCTCATATCGCCCCCACGCCAGAGCGCGCATGGCCCGTGCCTGCCCAGCTCACCACCGCCGCGTGGACATCCCCCACCGGCGAGCCGCCATGGCCAATCCGCGCCAGGATGAGATGGGTCGACGCGCCATCTTGCCCAATGACCGCGCGACCCTATCCTCCCCCTGCCCAAGCATATCCTTCACCCAATGCTGCGTCGTGCCTCTGCCGCTTCCCTCCGCCATGCCTTTGCTGCACGTCGGCCAAGCTCCACCTTCCCAACCCGCCGCTCGACGGTGACACGATGACGCCCGGCTTGCCCAATCGCTCCGCCAGACAAAGAGGATCCCGCACACCTCCTATCTCTCCCATCCAATCGCTGGAAGATTTTTGCACACGCCCGCATCTTCCCTCCGCCAGTGAGCGCCGTCGGCCAATGGCGCTACCCTGTTCTTCTCCCCCGCTCACCTCCAACCACGTCTGCCACCAGAATTGGGTCCGCCCTCGCCCTCCGCACCTCCTTGGCCGTATAAAAGGGATCAATGTGCCGCCTGCGCAACTCCCCGCACCCGCAAAGCTCTGCCGCCCCCTCTGCTCTAAGCGCAGCCGCACTAACCCTCCGTGGAGCCCCCTGCTCTACGCCGCCCCGCACCTCGCCAACACCTTCGCAAGCTCCGCCACCACGACGTGCAGCTCACAGCCCCCTACATTGGCCGCCCGAAGCACCGCCGACGCTAGAACATTGGAGAACCCTTTGCCACCGCTCATGTTTCGTCCCCACCGCCATTCGCTATCCACACGCCTTCTCCACCGCCCCGACCTTCACCGAATCCCCTCACAGTGAGCACCCACACGTCTCCCACCCATTGTTCGCATCGTTTAGCCTCTAGGCTCGTCGGAATTTCATTCCCGCCGCCGCACCCGCCATGAGGGCACGGGTGTGATTGGGGAAACCCTGCAGGGATCTTTTTGTTAGAACCGAGGGCATACGTGTGATGTTTTGAAAACTTCAGGGGCCTAGCTGTAAAGTCGTTTCGGTTTTCTTTGTTTTATTTTGGCAGAAAAATAGATGAACTTTGAAAATGCACAAAAAATGTAGGAAGCTCTAAAAAATGTCAAATAAATTTTGTTGAACTCACTGAAGTACATAGTTTCATGGAAAAATAACCTTGCCCATGTTACTGTTGGAAATACTACCCTATAGTTTTATTTCTTGCTTAGGCCTTTTAAATCATGGTAAATCACAGAAAAATGTAAAAATGACTAATCCACCTCTAAAGTGTCTGTTTCTTTGAACAGAAGCTTGGAAAAATAGTTAAGACCCTAGTGTAGAACTTTAAATCCCTGTTTTAACTTTATCTTTGAAGTCTAAGGTTAAATCTTTCTTTTTGCATAAGTTTTAATCCACAGCAGAGAAAAATGTGAAACCACTTGGAGTACCCTGGTTTTGAAAAGTAGTTCTTAGGAAAAATATGAAACACTAAATTTAACTTGTTGAGGCATGCCTTTCTGTTGGAAGAAAGATAGATAGAAGATAAATATGGGAAATAGTTGTCCTTCACTAAAAATTATGAAAAATTCATCAAAGTCTCTATAACACGCCTTCAACCCACTGTTAAAGTTTCACCCTCAGCATCACTGTAGGTTTTGAGATAAAAAATAGTGAAGTACATGCTGTCTTTGGGTAATAAAATAATTTTAATTATATTTGTACTAATCCAATGGATCCCAAATTTCTTATAGTAACTCATAGATGACATGAGTAAGATACTACTAATTTCTAAGTGTCATATGTTACTGTTTAAATATGGAAACAAATTTTGGAAGATGAATCGGTTTAAACGAATAAAGAAAAGGTTAAGTCCTAGTAAGCTTAATTGGTAATTTTTGGAAGAGGTACATAAAGAAATTCAGAAATAAATGACTTTCCAAATGAACCCCGAACAATCCTAAAAGCGACCCCCCACCTTCCTTGTGAAGCTCTAAGTTGTAAGAACCTTATGTATGTACACAATCACCATCAAAGTTAACCCCGAGTTTTAAACCACAACACACCTTACTTCATGAAGATAATGAAAGTTAAGAACCTTGTTTAGGTGAATGTGGTTGAAATGTAACTTATACTTCAATAAAAATTCATGTCTCTCATCCTTCATATAAAAGCATGGAGAATTTGAACTTTCTGCATATGCATGTGGTGTAGAAGCTAATATCATAGATGGAACCTACGAGCTCCATCCCACGCTGGAAGAGGAACCCGCTGCAGAGCTACATCACATGGAAGCTGAGCCTGAGCTAGATCAAGACCCTGAAGACCAACTAGCTTTTTCTAAACCTGAAGGCAAGCCCCGGTGCATGCTTTCCTGTTTTCAAATTATACAATATGTTGATGCTTATGATTGTGCATTTACGTTTGTAGGAGTTGATTGAAACCTTAGATGCACGAACTTAGTACCTCAATCTGAACACTAGTTGCTAAAGTCGAGTAGTTGCTATGCTAAATAGGACTTGGTAAAAGTCGAGTGATTGCCTGTCACTCGCGAGTTATAGGAGTTGTTGTTTACTCATACTACAACCATAAGGATGACGGATGGGACCAACCATCTAGATTACATGTGGTCCTACTGCTGCCCCTTCTGCTAACTTGCACTCCAGAAAGGCTTTGGACACATTGAACCTTTCGGTCCTAGCCTGTGTCTGGAACATGTCCTTGAGCGCCACGATCATATCGTGAGCCTCATGATTTGTTGCAAACTGCATCTGCAGCTCGGGTTCCATGCAAGCTAGTATAAGGCAACTTACCTCACGATTAGCATCAAATGCCTTCTTGTAAGCAGCCTTAAACGCAGCAGATGCATCATCTGAAGGCTACTGATGGTAATGAGGTGTCTAGAACAT
>NC_028450.1:10728558-10736645 GCF_000263155.2 Setaria italica | reverse complement strand
ACCACCACATCAGAACCATTCCCGATCCCGTCAGTCATCCTTATAGTTGAGAAAGAGTAATCACACAACTCCTATAACTCGCGAGTGACAGGCAATCACCCAACCTTTTACCGAGTCCTATTTAGCACAGCAACTACTCGACCTTATCAACTAGTGATCAAAACAAGGTACTAAGTCATGCATCTACGGTTTCAATCAACTCCTACAACGTAAATGCACAATCATAAGCACCAACATATTGCATAAATTTAAAACAGGGAAACATGCACCAGGGCTTGCCTTCAGGAAAAGTTAGCGGTTCCTCAGGGTCTTGATCTAGCTCAGGCTCAACTTCCGCGTGATGTAGCTCCGAGATGGTTTCCTCTTCCAACGTAGGGTGGAGCTCGTAGGTTCCGTCGGCAATATTAGCTTCTACATGACATGCACATGCAAAGAGTTTAGATTTTTCCATGCTTTGCATGAAGGATGTAAGACATGACTTATTGCTAGAAAGAAAGTTGTATTTAGGTCACATTCACCTAAACAAGGTTCTAACTTTCCTTAACTTCATAAAGTAAGGTGGGTTGTGGTTTAAACTCGAGGTTGACTTTGATGGTAATTGTGTACATATAAGATTCTTACAACTTAGAGTTGCATAAGGAAGGTGGGGTCATTTTTAGGAATGTTCGGGGTTCACTTGGAGAGTTATTTACCACTGAATGTTTTTTGTATCGCTTTCAAAAATTACCCATTAGGTGTATTAGGACTTATATTTCTTTATTCACTTAAACCGATTTCTTATCCAAAATATGGTTCCACAAGCAAACAGTAACATATGGCACTGAGAAAATTACAGCACCTCACTTAGGTCATCAATGGGTTACTGTAAAAATTTGGGATCTATTGGATTACCACAAAAAGAATTAAAAGCATTTTACCACCAAGGGTAGCATGTACTTAACTATTTTTATCTCAAAACCTATAGTGATTCTGAGGGTGAAAATGTAACAATAGATTGAAGGTTGGTTACAGAGACTTTGGTGAATTTTTCATGATTTTTAGAGAAGGACATCTATTTCCCATATTTTCTCCTATTTATCATGTTTTATATGGAAGGGTGGGTTTCTTTATGACTCTGACCATAAACCATATTTTTCCTACAAACTACACTTCCAAACCAAGTTACTCCAAGTGGTTTCATATTTTTCTCAGCTCTGGATTAAAACTTATGCAAAAAGTAAGATTTAACCCTAGATTTTAAATATAAGGTTAAAACAGTGATTTTAAGTTCTACTCCAAGGCACTAAGTATTTTTTTGATCTTCTACCCACTTAAACAGACACCACAAAGTTGGATTTACCTTTTTAGCATTTTTCTTCGATTTAGTATGATTTAAAAGGCCTAAGAAAGAAATAAAACTATAGGATATTATTTCCAATAGTAACATGAACAAGATTATTTTTTGCACGAAACTACACAGCTTACTGAGCTCAACAAAAGTGGTTTGGCATTTTTCTGATTTGTCTACGATTTATGGTGAATTTACAAAGTTTAACCCATTTTCTGCCAATTTAAAACAATAAATCGAAATCAACTTACAAACTAACCCTTCGTGTCTACAGTTTATTTACGCAGGGGTCCATAGTTCTTGCGCTAAGGCCCTTGGAAGAAGGTAAACAACACAGACAGGTCCTCGCGGCGGTCGACGGCGATCTTCGCCCGATTCCGGCAAGGTGAGGGTCTGGCTAGGGCAACAAGTGACCGGGGAGGAACGCGGGCTCACCTAGGGTCGATTGGTGGCAATTAGGGCAGCAGAGCAGACTCGGTGGCGGCGGAACGGCTTGGGGACGGAAGTGGCTTCGGCGGCAGGATCCCGGTGAAGTTCTGGCGACGGCGGGGCTTCGGGAGAGCAAGAAGTCGCTCGAAGACGTGCACGGTGGTGCGGCGAAGCGAGCGGTGGTGTCAGCGAGGTGCGGGGCGGCGCAGAGGTGGGGGCTCCATGGGAGACCCGTGCGGCGGCGCTGGAAAATAGGGGAGCAGCAGTGCTGGAAGTGGCGGAGGGCGGTGTAGGCGTCGCCATAAGTCCTTATATGGGGCCTGGGAGGTGCGGGGGAGTGAGGCGTAGCTTCAGGAATGGGCGGATAGGATCGGAATGCTCTGTGGGCCGTGGGCCGGAGCTCCATTGGTGGTGGCGCCATTGGCCAAGACGCGGAGACCGCGGGATAGGATCTCCCGGTCATTGGCCTTGGAATAACGAGTCATGCAAGCGCAGCTTTGCCGCAGCCAGGGGTTGACGGAGCGAGGCGCACGTGCGGCCGCTGTCCGGGCGGCGATAGGTGTCGGAGCTTGGCCGGTCCGAGGCGGCGGCGTGGCGTCCTCCGGCGGGCGGAGCTTGATGGGGATGGAGCGATGATATGCGTGACGCCAGGGGCAGGATAAGCACGCTCGCCTACTAGGTAGCCAAGCACGTGAGGGGTCTTGTTGCGGCGGCTGGTTGGGCAACGGCGAGCTCGCTGGTGGACGGCGGCCACGTGGTGGGCGGCGCACGGGCGTACGTGCGGGCGCGCTTCGGGCGTGCGTGGGGTGGGGTGCTCCTCAGGGCAGTCAAACAGGGCTGGTTTTGGGGGCTTTTTCTCCAAACTTTTTGAAAGAACTCGTGAAACTCCAAAAGTAAAACTTATAGACCTAACATCCAGCTTCAAACTTTACAAAAGGAGTTTGCTTGAAAACGAGATGAATTTGAAACTATGGAGTTGCCAAGTTCGGCAGAACGCCGGCCTCCAGGGACTTGAGGCATATCTTGGTTTTGCTATTTTTCAGCATTTTAGCCAACTTTAGCTCAGATTTTGAGTAGCTTCCCGTTTGAATCAGGCCAAAGTGTAATTGAAGGAAAAGTTCTTCGGTCTTAGGACTCCAACTTCTATTAAAAACTTTTCTTGAGTTCAGTTCAAATATTTGGAGGAACAGGCTCGCCAAGATGCACGCTCTGGACGCTTTCCAGACTTGGCGATAGAATGCAAAAAGGCTGAGTTGACTGTTTTACATGATTTTGACCAAGTTTTTGAGCAGGTTCGGTTGTAATTTGGACCTGGGTCAGTGTAACAAAGTTGGAACACACTCAAGGAACTACAATTTCTATTAAGGGTCTGACTTGAGGTTAGTTATAGAATTGTGAGATAACAGGTTGCAAATTTGAGGAAAAACATGAATTCCAGGACTTAGGTCATCTGTAGGGTTTTGATATACTCCTGATTTGATTCTTATTTTGACCCTCTCCCACTCCGAATTAGCCAAAGTGTTATTAATAAAAGTTGTTTGAAATTAAAAGTTTTAAAACTCTTATGTGGGCAAAATTTTAAGTTTGTATAAAAAACTCATGTTTTCTATTTAACTCCAAAAAATAGCTTTTTAGGGGCAAATTGGAAATTTTACCTCTTTTACTTAGTGACTAATGACTTGCTTAAGTTTAACTATACCTAATTAAGGTAGAGTTGTTACAATCCCGTGGCTGAAGCTCGATTGGAGGACATCCCAGTGGTATGTGAGTATCTCGATGTGTTTCCAGATGACTTGCCGGGTATGCCGCCAGATAGAGATATCGAGTTTGCTATTGAGTTGCAACCAGGCACAGCACTGATTTCCAAAAGGCCATATCGGATGTCACCCACAGAGCTGGCAGAACTGAAAACCCAGTTACATGAATTGTTGGAAAAAGGTTTCATTTGCCCAAGTACATCACCTTAGGGCTGTCCAGCTTTGTTTGTGAAAAAGAAGGACGAGAGTCTACGCATGTGTGTGGACTACCCACCTCTCAATGTGGTGACAATAAAGACTAAGTATCCATTACCCCGCATTGTTGTTTTGTTCAATCAGTTAGCTGGAGCCAGAGTATTCTCCAAAATTGATCTTCGCTCCGGCTACCATCAGATCAAGATCCGACCGTGCGATATTTCCAAGACTGCTTTCTCTACGCGGTATGGACTCTACAAGTACCCAGTTATGTCATTTGGGCTTACTAATGCGCCGACTTATTTCATGTATCTCATGAATTCAGTGTTCATGCTCGAGCTTGACAAATTTGTCATGGTATTCATCGACGATATCCTGGTATACTCAAGGAATGAGGAGGAACATGCAGAGCATCTTCACATTGTTCTTCAATGCTTAAGGGATCACTAACTGTATGCCAAATTCTCCAAGTGTGAATTTTGGCTGGATAGTGTTAAATTCTTGGGACACACTATATCCAGCGATGGCATAGTAGTAGACCCAAGCAAAGTCCAAGAGGTAATGGACTAGAAGCCACCCACTTCAGTTCATCAAATTTGAAGCTTTCTCGGTCTAGCAGGATACTATCGGCGATTTATTCCTAACTTCTTGAAGATAGGTAAGCCAATGACTGAATTAGTAAAGAAAGGAGTCAAGTTTATGTGGAGCGACAAATGTGAAGAAGTTGTCCACACATTGAGAGATTGTTGACCTCCGCACTAGTTCTAGCTCAGCCAGACACAACTAAGCCGTTCGACATTTATTGCGATGCCTCTGGCACTAGACTTGGATGTGTTCTTATGCAAGACAACCGAGTCATTGCCTATGCCTCGCGAGCGTTATGACCACATGAGTTGAATTATCCTACTCATAATCTTGAGTTAGCAGCGGTTGTTCATGCCCTGAAAATTTGGAGGCATTATCTTATGGGGACTCACTATAACATCTATACGGATCGCAAGAGTCTCAAGTATATCTTCACTCAAGCTGATCTTAATATGCGTCAAAGAATATGGTTGGAATTGATCAAGGACTATGATTTAGAAGTGCATTATCACCCCGGCAAAGCCAATGTAGTTGCGGATGCTCTCAGCCGCAAGGCCCATTGTAACTGCTTGTCGGCAACCAACTTCGCCGAGACGTTATGTTATGAGATTGGAAAACTCAACTTCGAAATTGTTTCCCATGGCACATTGAGTCATATATCCGTTGAACCCACATTGCATGATCAAATAGTTATGGCCCAGTTAATGGATAAGGAAGTTAAGCTCATCAAGAAAAAGCTAGCACAAAAGGATGAGGGCTATAAATATTTCCGCCAAGATTGGCAAGGAGTTGTATGGTACCATGATAGATTGGTCATACCGAATGCTACCGATCCTCGAAAACAGATTATGGATGAAGCACACCTTTCCAAGTTTTCAATTCACCCTGGTAGTACCAAGATGTACCATGATCTCCAACAAAATTTCTGGTGGAGTGGGATGAAACCAGATATTGCACGTTATGTCTCAGAATGTGACACCTGTCAACGAGTTAAAGCAAGCCACTTAAAGGTAGCTAGCACTTTGCAGCCGCTGCCTATTCCCTCGTGGAAGTGGGAGGATATAAGCATGGACATGATAGTCGGATTGCTTAATACCTCTCGCAAGCATGATTCCATATGGGTTATAGTGGACAGACTTACTAAGACAGCGCATTTTCTTCCTGTGCACACTACTCACACCATATAGAAATATGCAGAGTTGTATCTTGATCGGATTGTTTCCCTACATGGTGTGCCGAAAACGATCATCTCGGATCGAGGTAGTCAGTTTGTAGCACGCTTTTGGGAACAATTACAGTCTTCGCTTGGCACTAAGATGATTCATAGCTCCACATATCACCCCCAGACAGATAGACAAACTGAAAGGGTCAACCAGATATTTGAAGATATGCTACACGCTTGTGTCATCCACTACGACAAGAGCTGGGATAAATGTTTGCCCTTGGCAGAGTTTTCATACAATAATAGCTACCAAGCTAGCTTAAAGATGGCACCTTTTGAAGTCTTGTACGGTCGTAGGTGTCGAACTCCGTTAAGTTGGTCCCAGGCAGGAGAAAGGACCGTGTGATGGACCAAACTTGGTAATAGAGGCAGAAGAAAAGGTGAGAGTTATCTAAGAAAACCTTAAGGCTGTCCAGTCCTGACAAAAGAGCTATTCCGATAAGAGGTGGAGGCCTATACAGTTTGAAGTTGACGATTATGTATACCTCCGAGTATCCCCGACTAAGGGCGTACGACACTTCGGAGTAAAAGGAAAGTTGGCTCCACGCTATATTGGTCCATATGAGGTTGTGAAAATTTGTGGACCTGTAGCGTATCAGGTTAAACTCCTGAAGAAGCTTGCAGTGATACACGACATTTTCCATGTCTCGCAACTCAAAAGTGTGTTCAAATTCTGACAGAAATTCTTGCACATGAGGAATTGGAAATCGAACCTGATTTATCTGATATAGAGTATCCTGTTAAAATCCTCGACTAGAAGGAAAGACACACTCGAAGACAAATGGTGAGAATGTTCAAAATTCAGTGAAGTAATCATACGAAAGATGAAGCAACATGGGAAACAGAGGAATACGTTGCACAAGCCACACTAGTTCCTTTCTTCACTTGAATCTCGGGGTGAGATTCCCTTAAGGGGGGTAGGTTGTAACAACTCTACTTAAGCTAAACTTGCTTAAGCTGAAATGGGAAGCTTAGACACTAATCTAGCTCGTGAAAAGTCCTTTTTGCCCTTAAGAGCTTAAGTTTGGAGTTATTTCAAAACATGAAATTTTGTACAGAAACTTAAAGTTTTGCCAAACTAAAAGTTGCAGAGTTTTACATTTCTAACAACTTTCCTTATTATCACTTTTGCTAGTTTTGAGTGAAAGAGATTCAAAAACTAGAATTAAAATCAGTAACTTTTGAAACTCACTTCACAAACACTAAGTGCTGAAACCAGTGAAATTTCCCAACTTTGCAGCCCTTTTTCGCAAATTTTCTAATTTGAGCTCAAGTCCAACCTTATATAAAAGTTTTAGTGCTACAAGTCTTTAACAATTTTGATTACTGGAGTTTGGCCAAAATCTGCACAAAAACCCTTCAAAAGTTAGGTCAAAGTTGACAAAAATGGTCAACCCAGCCAGAACACCAAAAATGTGCTAAGTCTGAGAGCAGTTCAAAGTTTGTGTTTTGGCAAGATTTTTACTCACAAAACTTACACTAAACTTAAGAAAAACCCTTTATAAGAGTATTAGTAATCAGTCTATAAAACAACTTTATCAATAACACCTTGTCCTAATTCAATCAGGAAAACATTCAAAAATCGGATAAAAGACAGCCAAAACCCTGAAAATCAGCAAACTTGGAAAATCTGCCTAAGTCTGGATGACCGGCGTTCTAACAAACTTTGGAACCTCATAACTTCAAATCTGTTCCGTTTTGGGAGTAACATCTTTAAGTTTTAAACTTTGGCTTAAGGGCTACAAATCTTAGAAAGGCAGAAGTTGAAGTTTCATTCAAAAATCTAGCTTAAGCTCGGCCTAAACCTCGGCCCCTGGCCTACCTCACATCGCCCCCGTGCCAGAACGCGCATGGCGTGTGCTTGCCCAGCTCGCCGCCGCCACGAGGATATCCCCCACCGGCGAGCCGCCGTGGCCTATCTGCGCCAGGATGAGACGGGTCAACGTGCCGCCTTGCCCAATGACCGCGCAACCCTATCCTCCCCTTGCCGAGCATCTCCTTCGCCCAATACCGTGCCGCGCCTTTGCCGCATGTTAGCCAAGCTCCACCTCCCCAACCCGCCGCTCAACGGTGACAAGACAACGCCCGGCTTGCCCAATCGCTCCGCCCAACAAACAGGATCCCGCACACCTCCTATCTCTCCCGTCCAATCACCGGAAGATCTTCGCATGCGCCCGCATCTTCCCTCCGCCAGTGAGCGCCGTTGGCCAATGGCGCCACCCTGTTCTTCTCTCCCGCTTGCCTCCGCCCACGTCCGCTGCCAAGTTTGGCTCCACCCTCGCCCTCCGCACCTCCCTGGCCCTATAAAAGGGGTCAATGCGTCGCCTGCGCAGCTCCCCGCACCCGTAAAGCTCCGCCGCCCCCTCTGCTCTAAGCGCCGCCACACCACCCCTCCGTGGAGCCCCCTGCTCTGCGCCGCCCCACGCCTCGCCAAGACCTCCGCAAGCTCTGCCACCACCACGCGTAGCTCACAGCCCCCTCCGTTGGCCGCCCGAAGCACCGCCGGTGTCGGAACATTGGAGAACTCTTCACCGCCGTCCGTGTTTCATCCCCACCAACGTTCGCCATCCAC
>NC_028450.1:10723557-10728458 GCF_000263155.2 Setaria italica | reverse complement strand
CGGGCCGGCCGCCCCTCCCCTCCGCTTCCTCTGTTCCGGGTAGATAGAAAGGAAGAAGAAGCCCCTCCTTTCCGATCTGACCCCCTAACTTTTCTCAAATTACACATAGGTCCTTCCACCTCTCTCAAAGGCTGTTTCACAGATCGATCCCTCCACCTCCAGAAATATTTACAAATAGGTCCCTAGTTTATCGCAAATCAGTCCTAAACGTCCAGTTTAAGCCCCTAATTCATGCTTAACCCGTCATTTCATGCGCCAAACTCCCTCCAATTGATCCCAAATTTTACCACGTCATCCTTCGGAATACTTCCGCCGATCCATATCCAAATTTCCCAAAAATAATCTTTCTACCTATTTTCCGTTCACGTTTTCTGTTCGGAGCTCACGGTTAAAAACCGATCTTTCTTTTATTTATTTGTGTGTCCGTTTGTGTGTGTCGTAGATCACGGTTTGCCCGAGGAGGATCCCGAGGAGGAGTTTGACCGCGAGCCCGAGCTCGAGGACCAGCAGCACGAGCCAGAACTCCTGAAAGGCTTTGAAGACGGCAAGTCCAATCTCACCCTTTGATGCATATTTAATACCTAGTTTTTCAAACACAACCTATTGGCCCATTTTACAAAATGCATATTATTTCATCACAAGACATGGTTGGATAGCCACCCCTTGATTGTTATGAACATTCCTTGTTACCCTATGGTTGTCACTAAATATGACTCTCTCTATTTAGCCGATAACCACCGCTAGAATGCTTAGGAAATTGCTACTTAACTACAATCATTATTACAATGGTGTATTCAGAAAATAAACGTGTGTGTGTGTGTGCAAGTGAGAAAAATGGCTTTCCGGGTTCAAAGGAAAAGATGTGTAGGCAGGATGGATGGGTATTCCTTGTGTGGGATGCCAAGGTGTTGTGCTCGTACCTTGGTGGTTGAGCAGTGTCAGGAGATATCCATCTTGTCGTGGTTAAGGACCGAGTTGATGTGTTATCTTGCCTAATTCAACCATCGTGCAACCACTCGACCGTTGTATGGGCAACGGCTTAGCATAAATCCCACTAGCTGAACTGTTAGTCTTCAGGGGTGCTGGTGAGCAACGGGAGCCCATGGAAAAGGAGTAAGATCTTGGAGACTTAGGTCCCGGTTACGGCCTCGTGGATGAGCCGTGAACCCCTTTGGTGCTTCCGTGAGGGCTAGCCAGTCTTAGCTAAGGTGGGTAATGGCTTTGTTAGGATCCGCACCGGCACTAAGGTGATCGTGCTGCGGTACCCTACTTGTGGGAAAAGTGTACAACCTCTGCAGAGTTCAAACCTATCCGGGAAGCCGTGTCCACGGCATTGGACGAGTTACGGCTTGGTCACATAACTAGCATTTGGGCATGGATGGTCACGTGTGCGTATGTGTGTGTGTGTGTGTGTGTTGGATTTTGGAAGAATCCGGCAGTCGTGCCGTGCGCTATGGCGGACGGGGAGTCCGATAGCGATAAAAACCTGTATCCTTTGTGTAGGATCAACCCCACTCCATGTTTGGTTACCAAAGAAAAGCTTTACAAAAAAATTTGTTTAAAAACGAGCCTATGCATGTGTTGAAAATCTAGCTTACTACAAATAAACTCTAGCCTATCCTTGATCTATCCTGTGCATCTATCTGCTTGTATCCCCCTCCGTGGATGGGGTTGGACTTGTTGAGTACGTTCGTACTCACCCTTGCTTCGTTACTACAGAGGAAGACCCGGACTTCGTCGCCGAAGACCTTGAGTAGAGGTCGTGTCCGCACCCAACGCTACCTGTGGTGTTGGCCTTTCCAAGATGTTGCTGCTGCCGTGTAGTCCCGAGTGCTGTCTTTTGGCAGTCGCTTGGTTAGCCGCTGTTGTTTATTTACTTCTTATCGCTGCATGGCTCTCGCGCCCGCTCCCCCGGGAGTTGTACGGTAACTGAATTATCTGTCGAATAAATGTGTTATCAGCCTCCTGGGACTGATATTTGTATCACATTTAGTCTCTACTTATGTTGGGACGCTTCACACCTTCTCCACCGCCCCGACCTTCACCGAATCCCCTCACGGTGAGCACCCACACTTCTCCCGCCGTTGTTCGCATCGTTTAGCCCCTAGGCTCGCCGGAATTTCATTCCCGCCGCCGCACCCGCCATTAGGGCACGGGTGTGATTGAGGAAACCCCGCAGGGATCTTTTTGTTAGAACCGAGGGCATACGCGTGACATTTTGAAAACTTCAGGGGCCTGGCTGTAAAGTCATTTTGGTTTTGTTGTTTTATTTTGGCAGAAAAATAGATGAAATTTGAAAATGCATAAAAAAATGTAGGAAGCTCAGAAAAATGTCAAAGAAATTTTTTTTGAACTCACTGAAGTACATAGTTTCATGGAAAAATAACTTGCCCATGTTACTATTGGAAATAATACCCTATAGTTTTATTTCTTGTTGAGGCGTTTTAAATCATGGTAAATCAAATAAAAATGTAAAAATGACTAATCCACCTTTTGAGTGTCTGTTTCTTTGAACAGAAACTTGGAAAAATAGTTAAGACCCTAGTGTAGAACTTTAAATCCCTATTTTAACTTTATCTTTGAAGTTTAAGGTTAAATCTTTCATTTTGCATACGTTTCAATCCAGAGTAGAGAAAAATATGAAACCACTTGGAGTACCATGGTTTTGAAGAGTAGTTCTTAGGAAAAATATGAAACACTAATTGTAACTTGTTGAGGCATGCCTTTGTGTTGGAAGAAAGATAAATAGAAGATAAATATGGGAAATAGTTGTCCATCACTAAAAATCATAAAAAATTCACCAAAGTCTCTGTAACACGCCTTCAACCCACTATTAAAGTTTCACCCTCAGAATCACTGTAGATTTTGAGATAAAAATGGTGAAGTACATGCTATCTTTAGGTAATAAAATAATTTTAATTATTTATTACTAATCCAATGGATCCCAAATTTTTTTATAGTAACTCATTGATGACTTGAGTGAGATACTGCTAATTTCTCAATGTCATAGGTTACTGTTTAAATATGGAAACAAATTTTGGAAGATGAATCGGTTTAAACGAATAAAGAAAATATTAAGTCCTAGTAAGCTTAATTGGTAATTTTTGGAAGAGGTACATAAAAACCTTAGATGCATGAACTTAGTACCTTGATCTGAACACTAGTTGCTAAAGTCGAGTAGTTGCTGTGCTAAATAGCAATCGGTAAAAGTCGAGTGATTGTCTATCACTCGCGAGTTATAGGAGTTGTTGTTTACTCATACTACAACCACAAGGATGACGGACAGGATAGGGAATGGTTCCAATGTGGTGATTTTTCCCGTTTGTCTAGTAATGAACTTGCTAAGGTCGAAACGTGTCGGCGTTTGTGATCAAATGTTTGAAAGTACTAATCTCATACAATGAAACAAAAGAACCAGAAAAGGTTTAGAGTGTATCCTGGGGCAGGACCATTGCCAGAGGCAATGGGTGTGCCGTTCCCAGAACTGAAGTATCAGATATTGTGCATGAAACTTCAGTTCGGGCTGTTTGATGTAGTCGATCAGAGTCGGTGCAGTGATGATTTGGTGCAGCGCAGTCCCTCGAGCAACCTCTGGGAAGTAGTAGGACGTAGTCGTTCGCAGCGAGCAGTCGTGCAAAAGATGCGCTCCCCAAAAACTTGATCGCCTGCCTACTCATGCAAGTGTCGCAGCAAGATGAAGTTTCGGAGGTCTGCTCTCGCAAGCTCTGTGCGCAGAGGCTCGCGATGGAGATGCAAAAGTAGCAGCGAGCAGCAGCAAAAAGGGAGAGAGTGATTTTCAGCGTGCGTTAATCAGAGTACGAGCACCCTTTTTTATAGACGCAAGAGAAAGGAGATTCAATAAACTTGGACACTGTCACATGTGATTGATAGCCATTAACCAGCCATCAGTTACCCGTAACCTCCAGCTGTTACTAGTCACCATCAGTTACCCGTAACCTCCAGCTGTTACTACTCACCATCAGTTACTAGTCATTAAACATAGCGTCAGTTACTGGTCATCAACTCGTGATTAAAAATAGATTTATGTGTAGTACCTCTTTCTGTCTCTCACTAGGTATGAAAAAACAGTTCCCATTCTGCAAGGATTCAGCTAACAGATACTGTTCATGGTGATTCAGAATTATGGAATTTATTAGGCAAGCAGCGGCAATGTTATTGGAACTGTATCAATGTAGGGAGGGTCAAGGTCAACATATGATTGCATAAAAATTCGGATTACAATAGAGTAGGTGAAGAACCACAAAGGTTGGAAAGGATAGCTAGAAAAAAATAATTAGATACACGCTGTTCATGGTGGCTCGAAAACGATTGGCATACGACGAAGATGGGTTTGCAGAGATGGATGGTGAGAGAGAAGCCACTTATCAATAGCCATGTTGATCATCCATATATGCAAGATCCGTGTCAATGTGGTTGAGGCAGCCTATTAGAGAAGGCACCGGAGCATGTGTTGTCAATCCAAACTGACATGGGCGGATGGGCGATGATGAACTTGACAGATGGACAGACCATGGAAGTGGCCGGCAAGCAAATAACACTGATAGAGTACATAAAGTAGCGATGAACTTGACAGATGGACATGCCGTTTTCTTTTCTGAAGAGATGGTATGAGCCCATAGTTTCTAACCTCTGCTTCCGCTGTTTGGAGGTCGCAACATCGCCCGGTGAAAGCTGTCCTGTAAATGAGTTCACTTTTTTTAAGAGAACTCACTTGTTCAGCCAAATTTGCCAATTGTTTGTCCAAGCCTCTCAATCTGGACGAGGATCAAAAAACCATTATCCAAGCCTTATGTCATGAAAAATTATGGAATGGAGACTCACAAACCTTAGAACAGTTGTTCCTAATTTTCCACAGGTAACAGCTTCAAAATCCATGAAGG
>NC_028450.1:10662682-10719836 GCF_000263155.2 Setaria italica | reverse complement strand
AATTTAGGATCCCAGAAGGGTGAAGTGAAGCAATAGCATGTGCCTTTCCGGGTATGCGAACGGGTGACTCCTTTGGGAGACGGAGTGGCGTGTGCGTATGTGACTGCGCTCGACGAGGAAGGGTATTGGAGACGGAGACGCGCGACACTGGGAAAGGCTGGCCGGCAGGGGTTGTCGGACGAGCCACACGAGCTAGCTAGCTCGCTCGCTCGCTGTGTTCACTGGCCTGCTTTTGCCGGCACTTCACTTTCTTGTGACCTGTCACCACCCAAATTAAATGGTAAGTCCACCTGCAGGTTATCTTTTATGTTTCTCAATGCTAACTCCTTGTGCATCCATGGTTGGAGTAGAAATTTGAATGGTAGTGTACTCTCCTTTGTGGTAAACTGAAATCATTTCCCTTTCTTTTAGAATTTGAGAAACATTTTCAAATTCGGTGGTTCCTTAGCCTTGATTCTTTTTTTAACCCAGAGATTATATTCAGAAGCTTTGTTTATTGATTAGCACCTTAATTAGTTTCTGATTCCATAGTTGGTACGATTTGCTCCAGCGCAAACTCTACTAAGCCTTTGAAATTTCGTTTGTAGCTGTAATTGTTAGTACCCTTTACTCTTTATAAGGGACAAATGCTGCCCAAAATTCAAACTTGACAAATACTTAATCTAAGATTTTTTTTAGATTGTATATACAGTACAAATTTGGTAAATTATGGGATTTATTTTTTGAAACACTTCCATATGATGTAATAGGAGGGACTACTTACTATTGTCTTGAGATCGTTATAATATATATGAGGGAGTACATTTAATAGGATAATATAAATTGTAACTCTAAATCTATATTTTCCCTATTCCAGCATCTTAGAGTCACACGTTCCACATAAGGCCAAAAAAGAGACTTGGCGTGTGCAGTGATTGGGCAGCTAGAGTCACATCAAAGAAGGTAAGTATGGTCTGATTGGGCAGCTGGAGTCACATCAAAGAAGGCAGTATGGTCGGGTTCTGCACTGCAACGCAGGCAACAAAAATAGAGTGGTTAGGAGGTGGCAGCGGATTATTGAAGGCGACGAAGGCACAAGCAACGCATTGTGGGGTAGCATGGCAAGATGGCACGGGGAAGGTGAGGATTTTTTTTCTATGAAAATAATAGAGATGTGCACGGCTCTCGTATCCGCGCGCGCACCTTATCTTTTATGAGCACATCTAAAATAATTGATCAGCAGATCTTGAGATTAACAAATTCACCAAAAGTATCTCACTGTTAACAGATATGTTATCTACCACAGAAAAAATAGCGTTGTTGATTTCCTCAGTAAATATTGAAAAATACAAGCTGATGATTCGAACCCGGATGAACAAATTCCACCACGATCAACTTTGCAGGAGGAAGAGGACTTAGCATAGAAAGAAGGAAAAAGTGTATTTTTCATCCCTCAAGTATAGTAAAAGTGTGACATTCATCCTCCATATTTTATTTGGTGCAAATATATCGCTTAACTAACTAAACTAATGCATTATCATCCCCACTTAGTTTAATAATGGTCTAGTACCATCTAAATATCTAATGGTGGTTTATGCCACGTAATCATCTGAGTAATCTGCTTAGTGATGTAATATGCTGAGTTGAAGATATAAAACTTAAAAAATTCAGTAAATCCTCTAAATTGGCTATCTCATAAAAACTTTATCTGAAAAATTAACGTAACCGATTCACATCGAATTATTATAGTGATTGACTCAACATTAGACGTACATGACTTAAACCGATGTTATATGACACTAAATCATTGTTAGACTAAGGTGGGGATGATAAATGCGCCGATTTAGTTAGTTAAGAAATTGATTTGCACCAAATGAAATACGAGGGATGAATATCATTCTTTTGCAATACTTGAATGAAGAATCAAGAATTAGGTGAGGGCATCCAATGCTCATCCAATGGCTGACAGCTGTGATGTGGATTCAACTATGTTCTAAATTTTGAAAGAAAATCAACTATGCCATGAGTTGCTCCATCAATTAATTGAGAAAGAAGTCCAATTTTTACCATTAAAGTATCAATAGATTCCGATTTTGGCAAGCTAACTTGAAAACTACGAAAGTAGGACAAATTTGCCATGTAGCTTGTTTCAAAGGTGGGTTTCCCTATATATGTATTTAAAAAAACTGGTTTGGTATATAAAATACATAACTATCTAATTTTAGAGAAGAAAATTACAAAACTAGTACATTTTACTTTATTGCACTAAAGTGATATAATCATATAAATAAATTGTTGTACGGTGGGTACACTTATATAACTAATTGATAACGATACTTAACTGTGTGTACCATACCTGATTCGCTCCATCCCATGAATATACGATCAAAACATGCCTACGGCTTTAAAACCCTCCCATCGACACACTCTCCCTCCCTCGTCATGCATACTACATCGTCCACACGCAAGTGTGTCGAACAAGAATAAGCTCAGCATCACATTTAGGCTACTACAGTACTTCGTTCGTCTACAAACGCATCATGAACAACAAATGCGGCCTCGCTGTTGCTGCCCTTGTCCTTGCAGGCACTATACTTCAACAACGTAGGACATTGTTGCTCCTGATTGAGATGCTACTCACTTGGCTCCACACCATAACACCACCCCACCTTTTCTTCTTCCTCCTCGCCGCCGTCCTTCCCGCGGGCATCGTCGCCGCGCGCCACCTCATGAGCCGCCGCCGCGCCGTGTACCTCGTCGACTACGCCTGCTTCCGCCCCAGCCCAACCTACCGCGTCCCCACGTCCACGTTCATCGAGCACGCGAACCTCGTGTCCTTCCTCGCTCGACGACGGCAGCGTCCGCTTCATGACCCGCATGCTCGAGCGCAGCGGCATCGGCGACGAGAGCAGCCTCCCTCCCGCGGACCACTACATCCCCCCCTACAGCAGCTTCGGCGAGGCCCTCGCCGAGGCGGAGCTCGTCGTCTTCTCCGCCGTGGACGACCTGTTCGCGAAGACAAGGATCAGCCCTAGCGATGTCAACGTCCTCGTGGTCAACTGCAGCGTGTTCTGCCCCGCGCCGTCCCTCGCCGACATGATCGTGAACAGGTACAAGCTCCGCGGCGACGTCCGCTGCGCGAACCTGTCCGGGATGGGGTGCAGCGCCGGAGTGATCGCGGTGGGGCTCGCGTCCAGCCTCCTGCAGGCGGCGCCCTACGGGTCCCACGCCCTGGTCGTATCGACGGAGACCATCACGTCCAACTTCTACGTGGGGTTGGAGCGCGCCATGCAGCTGCCCAACATCCTGTTCCGGATGGGCGGCGCCGCCGCGCTGCTCTCGACGTCGCCGGCCGCCGCGCGGTTCCGGCTGAGGGACGTCGTGAGGACGCTCACCGCCGGCGCCGCGGACGGCGGCTCCTACCGGTGCGTCTTCCAGGAGGAGGACGCCGAGGGGAACACGGGGGTGAATCTGTCCAAGAACCTCCTGGCCGTCGCCGGCGACGCGCTGACGGCCAACATCACCGCCGTCGCGCCGCTCGTCCTCCCGCTCTCCGAGCAGCTGCGGTTCGCGCTGTCCCTCGGCGCCGGCAAGCTCTTCGGGGGCCATGCGAGGCCACCGTACCGGCCGGACTTCCGCGCAGCGTTCGAGCACTTCTGCGTCCACGCTGGCGGGCGGGCGGTGATCGACAGGGTCCAGCGCAGCCTCGGCCTGTCGGACGAGGATGTGGAGCCGTCGCGCATGACCCTCCACCGGTTCGGGAACACGTCGAGCAGCTCGGTGTGGTACGAGCTGGCGTACGTGGAGGCCATGGGCCGGATGCGGGAGGGCGACCGGGTGTGGATGCTAGGGTTTGGGTCCGGGTTCAAGTGCAACAGCGCGGTGTGGGAGTGCCTGCGTCCGGCGAGCGAGCCGGACAGAGCGTGGGCCGGGTGCATCCATCGTTACCCGGTGAGCATCCACGAAGTGTAAGAGCAAGTAGAAGAATAATCGCATGCCGAGCATGCACTACCCAAAACAGCCTGCTTAAGTTATACGGCTAATTAACGTAGTACATTGGTCATTCGGCCATATACTGTAACGTCCATGTATATTGTTGACATTATGCAAAGGCTGAATAAAGAATTTCTATGCATCTTAAAGAACACATAATTATCTTTGACGAAAAAAGGTCCCTTACATAACATATGATTTATATTAAGGAAAATAAGAACAAGTATAGAAAAGATTGCCAAAAAATTGCTGTTAAATTTAACAGTCTTCTCTTCTCTCTATCGCATCCATCACAACCATGACCAATCTGTGCTGTTCTCGATTACCATCGATCCTCATATCGTCAGCAAAAGAGGGGACAAATATAAACAGAGAACCAAGCAAGATTTGACGAAACCCCCAATCGCACAGTGATGACCACTATAGTCGCCCGTCTTGAAAAAGATCCACAAAACCGCTGGAGAAACATATGAAGACGTGTCCCGACCCCATCCAAATCGGTCCCATGGACCGCCATCCATCGACGCAACCATATCAGATGGAACATCAATAAGATAGAGAGATCAACAAGATAGGGCTGGAGGATCGTTTGACTTTATTGGTGCCGAATGGAACACCAGTAAGAGAAGGGGATATCTGGATCATAAAACAATGGTAATCGAGTCTGTTAATTTAAATGGATGGCTACTGAACATTGAAACGAGCACTAACTTAGCATGCAAAAATTTATTAAATCAAAAGTTCAAATTACTACCCTCAAGTATACCCTCAAGTATAGCCAAAGTCCGAATAACCCAATAATCTAATTTTTTTTCAATTTACCCCTAAATTATGCTATAGAGTTCATTTACCTCCTAACATAATTTGTTTTTTTTTTCTCCATACATAAGTTGAATTTTAATTTAAATTTTGCAGGGTGGTAGTGGACATCACAATGTATGTCAAAAAATATATTATGAATTTTTCGTCATTATGTTTCATATAATTTTGTACTCCCTCCGTCCCAATTTAAAGGTCATTTTGGCTAGAAAAGCCAAAACGACCTATAATTTAAAACAGAGGGAGTATATCCAAGAACTAATTTATCGTTAATTAAATCATACCCATCTAAATAAAATAATGATAAAAGAATCATGATGTGTTTTTATAACATGTGTTATGATGTATGTTATTATGTTGTAAATTTTTAACTTAATGCTCCACTTGTGTATGGAGAAACAAAAAATATAAATTATCTCAAGGGGTAAATTGAATCAAATGTTATAGTTTAGGAGGTAAACTAAATCAAGAAACATTTTAGAGGGTTATCCGAACATTGCCTATATTTAAGGGGAGTAATTTGGATTTTTTTTCCAAAATTTATAATATCGTAAATATGTGTTTAGAAGAATTTTACATCCTTATTTTCATCATTATTTTTAAGGAAACATCTATTTATCAATAAAATGATAAAAGCATAAAGATGGGTAAATCTAAGGCATAGCGATATCTGTTAGTCATGTCTACTTGAGTAGGGATGGCAACGGAGTGGTCGGGGCCGGGTGAAGCTTCCACGGACCGCCCCCGAACCTGAACAGTAAACCCGCTCCGAACTGAAATCCCATTCGGGTGGAAATGCTGCCCCAACCCCGAAACCCGCAGGTGCCTGAAACCTGGCGGGTCCCCCAACACCTAAGCCGTCGGCCCGTGGGGGCCGCACCGCCGCCGCCACGTTGCAAGGGCTGCGCTGCCTGCCGGCTCCAGCGAGCCGGTAAGGATCCCAGGCACTGCCACCTGTGGGGTCCGCACCGCTGTCACCGTGTTGCAGGGGTTCGCGCCGCCGTCATCGCAGGCGGTGCTCGCGGGCGAGGGTGCAAGGCAAGGAGTGGCGTGGGCGAGGGCGAGGGGCACGAGAGAGGGAGAGGGTGCGGGTGAGGGCGAGGGTGCGAGGCAGGGGGCGGCGCGGCTGAGGCCTGCGGTGGGTTGGCGGTGCAACGACGCGACGGTCGCCGCCACTGCTGGGAACTAGGGATGGGGTGGAGGCCGGCAAGGGTCATGGGGAGAGCGGGTGAGAGGAGAAGGGGTTGGAGGGCTGCTAGGCTAGAGGCGTGGAGTAGGCCGGTGCGGGTGAGTGATAGGCAGGCTGGTGCGGCAGCAGCTGTGCTTCGTGGGTCAAATTTGGGGCTCCATGACCCCCGCGGGGGAAATCTTTAACCCGGCCCCGCACCCACCATGTGTCGGGTCCCCGAACCCGAGACCCGTGGGGGGAATTTCAGACCCACCCCTACACTTGCCATTCGTTGGTTATTAGAAGCATCCCAAAAGCGTCCGGGTTGAAATATGGCTTTAAAATTAAGTTCCGAATTAGTAGATGCCCTGTCGATTCTGAAACCCGTGGCTCTCGGGTCCAAAACCGCCCGATTGCCATCCCTATACTTGCGCTCAAGGGCTAATGCAAGCCAAAGTTGCTTCCACAGAAATCACAACACGTGAATGGAAAAAGGTCGTAAACATCTTCGCTACTTTCACCAACATGACTAAGGTAGTCTTCCACAAAGTATATGATATACAGGTAAAACTCTAGTTATTTTATTATATATACTTAATAGTATCAAATTTCACATAAAAATCAGATTTACTGGTAAAACTTGATAGTTTATACATTTATCATATGATGTCCCTCGTTATGGATGCAGTGTGTCGTGTGGGAAGTCCAAAGGTTTTACCCAAAAGGCGCTTCAGGCAAAAAGCCTTGTTTGGCTTCGGCTAGTATCTACGACGTTGATGCTCTCAGGTTGTATCGCCCTAGTTCCTCCCATCCCATTTTGTCTTGTCATGTCCCCCTTGGGGGTATTATCCAAAGTTCCAACCGTTAACGTTAATCATCAAGGTTCTTTTGGAGTGAAGATACTTGTTGATGGTCATGAGTTTGTGTCGTGCCGAAGAGTTGTTTTTGCATGTTTTTTTGACAAGATGACCATCTAGCGGTGATAGGCTGATCAGGGGTGGGTCTAAGCGGCTCTAACAACCCCCTCCCCCCCCCCAACCACCACCACCACCACACACACAAAAAAAACAATTTTTGACTATAGATGAAGGAGAGGAAGAAGAAAAGAGAGAGGAGGAGGAAGAAGGATGGGGTGGATGAGCCCGCTTGCCTGTTGGCCTGCATCCGCCACTGAGAATAGTAGAAATGGAAGAAGGAAGCATTTCATTTGTCTTGGAGGGCTGTAACGAGCTAAAGGTCTTGTATTCAGATTTCATTATGTGAAGCTTCAAGCTTTCATTCTTTTTCTTGCCTTTAACTTTCCTAAGCTCCAGGTCCGGCCAGAGCGAGGGCGTGTTTGGACCTCTCCACTCCAGAAAAAACAGCTCCACTCCACCATCTCCACCTTCCTTCAGCTCCACTTCACTAAATCCACGAAAACATGGAGCCGTTGCACCTGTTTGGCAAATGAGAAAACTCCAGCTCTAGGAACATGATATTTTTATGTGTATTGTCTATTGTACCCATGTATTGTGGGACCCACGTGTCAGTGTACATTGGAGGCCATGAGGAGCTCCGCAGACGCCGCTGGCCAACGCCCGCGCAGGCAACAAGCCAGGCACGTGTGCGGCGTCGCTCCGCCGACCGGCACGGCCCCTGCAGCCCAGCGCCCATGGGAAATGCGGCCCCGACGCGTGGCGGCATCGCTCCGCCGGCTGGCGCGACCCCAGCAACCCGGTGCCCACGGGGAAACGCGGCACCGATCCGTAGGCCGACGCCCACGCGGGCAACAAAGCACGGCCCCAGCAGCCCGATGCCACCGCATCCTCGGCGCCACCGGGTCGCGTTATCGTTGCCCGGCGTGCGGCGTGACGAAGGCGGCCCCGCGGCCTAGCACCCCTACAAGGCCTTGCGGGAAGCAGCCACGGCTCATGGCCTAGCCGGTGGTAGCTGCGGTGGGAGGTTGGAGGCGTGGCCGTAGCGGAGGCCGTCACAGTCGTCGCCACCAGCGGCGCAGCGGTGGAGGAGGGCGGCGTCGGAGATGAAGAGGTTGGGCACCGGGGTCGGGGTGGCGCCATCGCTGAGGTGGTGGCGGTGGAGGCTCGATGAGGTGAGGGAAGGAGCGACGGGATCGAAACGGTAAGTTGTATAACCGGTGGTATGGTAGGTAATTACTCCCAACTCCACGAGAAAGTTTGAAATTAGTGTTTTCGGAGCACCCCTCGAGGTGCTCCAAAAAAACCTTGGAGTTGGCTCCTAGATCCATCTTTTTTTTTGAAGTTGGTGCTAGGAGAACTGGAGATGTTTAGCAAGATGAATTTAGAGCCCAACTGAAAAATTTGAAGCAGAGCATTCCCAACCAAACCCTAAACCTAAATAGTTGATTTTGTGCCCTACCTGGAGCAGCTTTTCCATTTACTCGCTCGGGTCGGGCCGTCCCCTCGGGGTCTCCGTCTCTCAGTCGATAGATTGATGTCGCCCGTGACCGACCTCCTTTCTGGAACTGCACGGGTGGAAGTGCGTGTTTGCCATCTTGACCGCCATGTCAGGATGCACGGCCTTTGTTGACTAGCTTTGGCTCACTTGCAATGTTGTCCTGCACCGTGCAGCATCTTCAAGCTCATCACCATCAAACGGGCGTCTCTGACAAGCGTCGATCGATTGTTCGCTGAAGCCGACAGAGAGGCCAAGAGGGATCATTGCACACACGTACTCTCTGCTCTGCGCTCTGCAGTCTAATCAAACAAATGGTATGCCACACACTTACGCTCACACTCAAAACATCAAACATACTCGAGATTCAACTGTGTTAAGCGACTCTTGAGAATTTGAAGCCTGCGCTGGAATACACATCTTCCGTCCAAACACATGCCGTGCAGTGTTCTTAATTATTCGGAACATGAACATACTACATGTAATGCAAATGATGAAATATTCCCCGTTTTAACCGTGCTCATCAACAGCCAACCGTAGTATCTTCTTACTGATACTTTAACACGTATGTATATATAAAAATATAAAAGAAGACAATACATGGTATCCTATACCTAAAGGCGGGCTATACAGGCACAACCTCAGTACATGTCTATGCAGAAACCGGGATGCCCTGGCGGTCGCAGGCGCATGTCTGGAACTTCCCTGAGACCATTGCAGGGCATCGCCCGTTTTCAAGAGATGACTTGATTCAGGAATCAGCAAGCAGGATACTAGCCCACCTGGTTGGTATTCAGCAAGCACTGTAGCGTCAGATTCCAATCAATGTCGAATCCCTACCGCATGGATAGAACCTGCAATCACAAGAACATGCTGCAGCCTGTGAATCCAGTTTATCATGTGGTAAGGTGCTCAAGGACATGCTTCTAATCCATATGGACCTTAAATTTCAACCTTAAAGTCAGTTCACCTCCAGCATCTGATTATACATCATCACTGCCTTAAAATGTCGCTGCTATGGTGCCACCAATCATAAATTTAAGTTGATACAGAGATGCATACCTTTATTGTGCTTGTAGGAGTGAAACTTCGATCTCTTGCAAAGTCTTTCCCTTTGTTTCAAGGATATGGCGCCGCACAAATATTGCAGCTACCACGCAGACTGATGAAAATATTGTGTACAGAACCTGTGGACCAAGTTGCTCCAGAAGACGCAAGAACAGAAGACTAACAAAGAAGTTTACAATCTGCGGATTTTAGGTTCAACAATAGCATGTCAGCAAGTGCATTGAATTCAGAAACAGGGTAACACTGCCTATAGTAAAGCACAAATCTGCCCTAAAAAAAGGCACAAATCTAGAGCCCTCTTGCCAATTGGGATTCCAGTTCCATGCTGGGGAGAAACTAAAGAACCGCCACAAATAGTTAGGCGGTAATCGCTAAGATTGTTTTAGTTGATACTCGATCTACACCAGAAACAAAAAAAACTTAAGACAAATAATTCCAAAAGAGTAAAAGGCAAAAGCCTGATTCCATTAGAGCTTTGTAAAAGTTGTAGTGTTAGGCTCACGGGTGGGTCCGCACAACTATTCTGTTAGGATTTTGTAATAGTTGCAGTAATTTCTTGTTATTGAGGGTGCAAGCTCTTGCAGTTTTGTAAAGTCGGCACAAGTCGAAGTTGGTCATTGATGCTTTGGTGCGAATAGTTGTAGTTTTGTAAAACTAAATCAAAATTATTTCTGTAGGAGTCTTTGAATCTATGGAAATGCAAGCCTAGATTTACACACCTCAATTTGAAAACATTAAGACGATACGGCTTTATCATTCTGTGCTTGTTGATGGGTTTCCTCCCAATTGAACTAAAACAAATAAGGCAAACCAGTGCAGAGATATATAGCGTATAATTGTCCCACACAGATATGCTTATTTCTTCATATAACAATTTACATGTGCCAGATATCAACAGACTTCTTACCCAATGCACAGACATGCAGAGAGCCACAGCCTTCGCTCGTATTTTGTTGGGGAAGATTTCAGGCAAAAGAAGTCCTGGAACTGGGCCTGCTCCCAATGAAAATGACAAGACAAACCTGCAAAATTTCTAACTGTAAGTAACTGGCCTAAAAAAAAGTGGCATAACTGTTTTAAAAAGGTAACCATGTCAAAGAAAAGTTCGAACAGGTCTGCTATAAACATACAAGTAAATGGCAGACAGATATCTAACTGCTATAAACATACAATTCAACCAATTGGAAATGTTACTGTGCAGAAAACTACTACATAAAATAGGTGACACAGCATTAATAGGGAAAATTACTGCACAGGAATCAAGATGAAACAAGTTCAGGGAATTACAATCTTTGACGATATCTGATAAGTTCAATAAGTATTTCAATCAGGTAGCAATAAGTAGGTCAAAGGAGCAGATACAAGCAAAAATTAATTTGACAAGAATATTTCATATAGCCCAACATAGAGTGCCTTTCACTTTTTAGTGAGTCTTGGAAAGGCAGCAAAGAACATGATTATCTCGGATGCATTAATGTAACTCATGCTGTATGGGATACCAAAGGTAGATGTCTCAATTAAGTCAAGTTTAACATAAAAGTCACAAAGAACTAAGCTCAAATATGTAGAACTCTTGGAACTTACAACAGAATGCCACCAACTGAAAGATATACACTTGTAGAACCAAGATGACGGTTTGCTCCAATAGCCTGAAGCCCCATCGAAAAGGCCTACACCAGTAAGGTGCTGTCAGTAACATTCAACATAACTTTCTTTTAGAAAAATGTTATATTCAACATATCACTTGAAGTTCCATTTATGGTGGTTGCTTACCATCCCAAGGAAACTCCCTGAAAGAAGCATTTTTCTACCCAGCTTGTCCATTAGAACCATTGCTATAATTGAGCCTGGGAGATAGAACAGAAAGTGTCAGATGAAATGAACATAGTAGCTCATTATAAGAGTTACTTGGATGCTAACCTGCTAGATTCGAAATCCCCATGCAAATGTTGGCAAAGTTAGAAGGCACCCCTACACCTCTGAACACAGTTGAGGAGAAATAGAACACAGAATTGATGCCAGATAACTGTTGTAAAGCAAAGAGCACCGATCCAATAAAAACAACTGTAGCAAAAAAGGGACTTGTAATGAACAAACTTCATGGTCACACAGAACTCAGGTTATAAGAGCAGCATAGATGCAACAAAATGGATAACAGGATAGCTTGTACCATTGAAGTGGCGACCATTGAACAATTCTGAGTACTTTACACTTTCTCCATCGTCTCTTTCAGATCTAGAAAGTTCTGCCATGGCTGATTTTACATGAAGGGGGCCTAGAAGCTTTTCGAATTGCATCTCTGCTTCAATTGTTCTTCCACACTGCATAGAAGAACAGGTTTCATCAAATCATTATGTAAGTCTCTTGAACATCAATTCATAAATATAGTTAAGACACCTTGTCACTCCATAGTATATCAAATTATCACATAGTACAGTCCTTCATGAAGTACTAAAGCAACATGAGATACAGTTTCATGGTTTGCAAACCCATGGTATGTTGTAACCTAAACTCTTTAACACGAAAAAGAAACTAAAAACCACCCCCAGCAATATGGGTGACAAAAGGAGCACATATGCATGTTTAACTTGATAAATCAGAAGCATGACATAAAGAACCAGCAGTGACCCAAACTAAATGCACCTTGTATAGCCACTGGGGGCTCTCAGCACAGAACTCCATAGCAAGAGCTTGTAAAGTTGCTGGGATAGCTGCAACCCAGAAACATACTCTCCACCTGCCAAAAGCAACAATAGCATTAGTACAGATGGATTTCACACATATCAACTTCAACAGGCACGTAAAAGACTACAGCATAAAGTTTCTGACCATCTATCAATATCTTTAACAGGTGTACCAATTAGGAGCGATACAATGATTCCAAGACAGGTCGCAATCTGAACAAAGCTGCCATATGTACCCCTCACTGTAGGAGGAGAAACCTGCATTTCATCAGAGGTGAATGTAAACACAGATGAACCATATCAAAATTTCTGTCAGAGGACAGGGCAAATCGTAGGAGAAATCTATGAGTCATTGATGAAAAAACACCAGCTACATACCTCCGTTATATATAGTGAAGCTACTGGTGGGCCCAATCCCATCCCCGTTCCAACCAAAAATCTTCCTAGAAGCATACCCTCCAAACTATTGGTGAGAGCACTGCCAATTGTTTATTCATCAGAATCGTTCAGACAGGACAGATATAAAGTAACTTAAAAAATTTCTGACCAATACATGGTTTCTTCCAATTCCACAACAGTAGTACATGCAACCATCATTGATGCAATATAATACACTTCTTCCATGCATCACAACATTCTCAATGCCCCCTTGAAGTGCAATTTCGAATGCATTGTTATTAAATAACTTTAAGGAGCGCAGAGAACATAACACTCAATGCCATATGGTACCACATAAATTCCTCATGAGGGCAGAGAGCATACAATTGTATAACGAAGCTGATAACAAAATGGTAAATCCAAGACAATTCAGAACATCTTGTGAACCCCAGAAGGACAGCTATGCTACGGACCATCGCATTTGCATTATATGAAAATTACAAGACATAATTCCACCCAATTTTTCCAGATCATCACATTCACATCATCTGAAAATCAAAGCTCATCAAATCACCGACTTTTCTATGAACTCTGCAAGCACTGCATCGTTACTGTTGACTAGGCTGACAGGAAAGGCAACAATAACTGCTCTTCATTTTTAACTTAGTATTTACTCCAATAAAACTATGATAGTATGAACCTGGTCTTCAGGACAAATCTATACATATAATTTTCATACACCAACCTAAACTATTTTGAAATACTACGCCCAAAGAAAAACTATTTTGAACGATACTGGTAGCCAACGTTTCGGAAATCTGACTGAAGTAATGGCCAAAATATGTGCCAGGAGGGCGGAGGGGGTAGCAGTCAATTATTGAGAGTGCTACGTCAACACAAGTTTTATACTCTGCAAGAAACATCTTTCACACCCAGCAATGAAGATATCATGCTGACTCCACCCACAAAACGCAATACTAACAATAGTAATCAATTGATGGAAGGGTTATGTTAATGCAGAACTAAACAAGGGTCACAATCAGGGAAACAAGGTTACTTAACAACATTCAGAAAATAGTTGCAATTAATAACTCAATCTCTTCCTAGGGAAACAAGGGTTATGTTAATGCAGAACTAAACAAGGGTCACAATCAGGGAAATAAGGTTACTTAACAACATTCAGAAAATAGTTGCAATTAATAACTCAGTCTCTTCCTAGTTGGCAAGTCAGTCAATTTAAATTCAAAGATCTGTATGGTATTATTCAGTTCCCTTTTTTTTTCTCGAACACGCAGGAGAGCTGCGTATCAATATATTAAGAAGAGGAGGGTTTAAAGAAAACCCAAAGTTACAGCACAGGTTTATGAAAACCTGTGCAGAAAGCCCCTAGCAAAAACAGGAACTATACCCATCATTAGAGACATTCTCTCTACGGTTTCTAGGACCGACTGTGGAGCTTCCAATGTGCCCACATGACAATGTGATGTACACAAAGTTTACACCATATTCATGAGTCCTGAAAAGCTGTTACAGGACCATCACATTCATGGTTGATTTAGCAGTTTTCCACAGTTTTCGCGACAGGATTAGAATTTGAACTAACTGTTACTATTTTACTTTTACAGCACTGTCAAGTTGCTTCTTGTCAATGGGGAAATTCAATGTTTCCTTGACTTGGTGAGGAGCTTGCCTGGTGCCCACATGACAGCATGACATGTGGACTCAATGCACCTCTTATACTGTGACAATTGTCACAGAACCATCACATACTAGGTTCATAAGTCTTAATGAAGTCAAAATTTTAAATTTTGCAGATGGGTGAATTCTGCGCTTAAATCAAGCAGCTTGCCCCCGTTAAAAAAATGAAAAGAGTTGTTACCAACAATGCAACATTTCAGCAATTCAACAGAACTTTCAATAGACCAAGTCACCAGTCAGCCAGTCACCCTTAACATTCATTTTACATCACCTAAGTCCTAACAGCGAAAAATTAAATTTTTGGCAGAAGGATGTACTGTTGGAGTTGCCCTTTGTTACTCCATCCGCGTGCTCAGAAAAATAAAAAGGATTAGAGTTGTTGAACCCATAATTCAACTTTTCAGCAATTCTAACAGTACCACCAGCACCACAAGAACAGGTCAGCAGTCAGCCATTCACCACATGTTGCCACCAAGCAATATTTAGTTTTGTTTTTTGAAGGGTTCAATATTTAGTTTTGAATAACCAATTTTGTATGCTGACTGCACCCACCAAAAGAATAAGGAATGCTAGCAAGTGGCAATTAAATACTGCATTAAACCAACCAAACTACAGAGACAAGGATTTAGTGAACGAGGAAGACAAATCAACTAGCACATGATGTCACCTTATTGCAGCACCAATGATCATGGGCAGCGCACTGAGCTGGAACGCCCGGCGACGCCCAATTCCATCAGCGACGGAGCCACTGAACAGGCACCCGATAAAGGCTCCACCCAAGCAGATGCTCACCACCAGTCCTGCACCCAGCAGAGACACTGCTTGAGTAATCAAAAACAAAAGGTGACCAAAACCGCCAAAATCAGCAGCAGGAATGGGCGGTACCTTCGGCGAAGGTGTTGCCGGAGAAGCCAAGGTCGGCGGAGATGCTCTCCAGGGGCTCGTTCACCACCCTGCATCATCGCCGTCACGGCACCAAACGAGCACGAGTTTCAGATGCGGGGAGCAGAGCAATTAGAAGCAAGAGCTGAGAATGTGACGACGAGGAGAGCGCACGCACCCGGAGTGGTACCCGAAGAGGAACGAGGTGAGCGTGGCGACGCAGACGTGCGGCAGCGACATGCGCCACGACGGGCCCGCGCCAGCGTCCGTCGTCCTCACTGCGGAAATGGAGAAACCCAAAATTAAAAATCTCACCCTAAATCCATCACGGGCAAGAGAATGAGGCAGAAACGAGCGGGAGTGTACGAACTCGGCGTCTCGACGTCGGGCTCCATGGTGGCCTCCCTGGACGGCACGCGCTTGTACGCCGACGAGTTAAGCTTCCACCGCATCGCCGCTGATTTCCAGAAAGAAAACCAATGAAGCGATTAGCAAGCGATCCGCGCGCGGGACCAGAGCAGCATGGAGGAGGGATTGGGTGGGGGTGTGCGGGAATGGGGACGGGGACGGGGTCGAGAGAGATCTGGGCCGGTCTCGGTGGAGGAGGGAGGGGGACACGCGGGTTGGCGTATTAATAGCGGCGGTTAAGTAAATTAATCGGAGTACGAGGCTTGTTTACCTGGCGACCGCGTGCGGGCGCATCAGATCGCGCGGTGGAGGCGCGACGTGTCCGCCGGGCAGGTGAGGGGGAGCGCAGCGGAGCGTGGAGGCGGGCGTCGCCGGATCTGGGGAGGGAGGGGGTGGGTTCGGCGAGAGAGCACGGAGACCGAGAGGAGGAGGGCGGTGGGTGGAGGCCTGCCTTCCTGCCGAGCTAGCTCCCTGCGCGGAGATCGCGGGTGGGGGGAACGGGGGAGGGGAGGGTGCCCGTGCCGTGATGAGGTCGTGGTGCGAGCTGCGAGGCGAACACGGAGGTGACACGCAGCCACCTTTGCTTCCAGGCAGTGTCGGTTCCTGGTGCAGCAGGAGCGAGAAAGAAGGGAAGGCGTTTTGCGAACTGGCCCTTGCAGGTGACTGAATTTACTCGGGAGCAATATAGCCGTGCCGACGGCGAGGTTCCAGCCGATCAGCTCCGCACCTTTGCGTCGCGGGCTCTACAAGTCAATTTGCAATTGCAGCCTCGCAGACTTCGAAAAAAATCTTTCCGTAAAACGTAATTTTCTTTTTCTGATGACAATTAGTTTTGGTAAATTACAAATTTACCTGAACTACAGCCGAGAGAAAGATTCCTATGCTCCAGCCCCATCAGTGCTTCCATGCACTGGATGGATGACATCCATCGGATGCAAAACGGATGCCGTGCACCGACTGTGCATCTATGTTAGATTGCGAGTTGATTCGAAAAAATACAAGGGTTAAAATATAAAAGTGCATCTGGTGCATCCGCCTTGGATCCTTGATGGATGCCATCCATCCGGTGCATGGGAGCGCCTCATGGGGCCGGAGCACAGGAACCTTTCTTCCATAGCCGACTCATGTACCACCCTGATTCTAAGGTTCTTCTGTAGGTCAATTTTTTTAAAGATTATCCGTGCCCATGCAAACTAAAATCACCTTAGAGAATACATTGCTACACCTCATAGATCGTCTCGTGTAATGCCACGTATAATTTTTGTTGATGTGGAGGAGAGGGTATGAGGAGAGAGAAAGATGTCGTTGTTTCGCGAAACAACCGCCCCATAGGCTATATTTTAGGATTATGAGACGACTACTCCACGATTGTACAACTTATTGTTGTCATGTAACTCATAATATTTCTTTTTTTCTATACGCAAATTAAGGAAATAGAATTACTATGGGACAACTTAAAAAGACAACCCATTGTATATGTTGTTTGTTAAGTCGTCTTAAGATTACGTGTCAATACATGAGACCGTCCATTAGACAACACAATGCACTTATCCTTATTATACACGTTTTCACCAACCAACTGGACCCAATGCCAAGCAAAATCAGCCGAGTCGGACTCGACAGCGGGATCTACTAGAACCATGCTTAAATTTATACTCTCTTGGTTCTAAAATTATAAGGCATTTTAATTTTATCCTAAGTCAAATTTATATAATTTTGATCGAATTAATAGAAAAATATATTAGCATATACAATATTAAATAAATACACAATCAATATATATTTGTACATTTTTTCTATATATTTGGACAAAACTAGAGAAAGTTGACTTCACATAAATCTAAGAAAAGCTCCAAGAAAGTCATAGAACAATATTAGTAAAAACTGCTACTCCTCCATGCAGGCAAAACCGACATATCAATGAGCATGCATGTGTGCGGCAGAGCCGATCAGTGGCGGCCTAATGCTAAAAGGACTTAGGAGTAACATATGATGTGGTTATATTTGTGCATATGTGACCTTTGAGAATAAAAGGATTTAGATAAATCTAATGAAGAATAAAAGCCATTATAAGCACCAGAAGTAAATTAAACATGATATAAAGATAGAGGGTAGTCCAACTATTTCACACACGATGGTATTCTCGTGTGTATTGTGGATTTATTTGCTCAAAAACAATATGTATCATCATCTTAATTATGGACATACTCCGCTTGGTCCTTAAATAACTGATATTTTGGGATGCGTGCAATTAACACATTTTAATTTTGATATCAATATATTTTAAATTAATCTTTTAAAATGGTATCACTAAATTTGTCTTGATTATTAGTTTCAAAATATTATATTTTTTGGGTAAAGTTTCAAATTTTGATATTTTTAATATTTTTAATTTGTTTTGATATTATTAATTGGAAGTTAAAGTAGTGTCTTGCGCCTTGTTGCTGATTAAAATAACAATTGGGAGGGCACTGCAGCCATTGAGAGACCATAGATCACCTGATTGATTCTAGTTATGGGAAATGCATATATTAAAATTAAATCATGTTGACTTTTTATCATTGGCTTCGGGGACAAATCTAATAACGATCATGGTGCTTGTGCCCCCAAGACCCCTCCCCTCTTCTTGCAGACGCAATGCACGAGGAAGTATACCTACATCAGACTTCTCGTGATTCAGCGTCGTCAATTGAAAACCACTTGTGTTTCCACAACTCACGGCTGGACGAGCATGTTGGACACGCAACGTTCAGTAGGATTTCTTCACATTTTTCCGACCGATGGGGTCTAAGGATCTTACTAAAATACATACATGGATAAATAAGATATCAATTTAGCTTGTTGGAGTTTTTTTTTTGAATTTTGAAATCTATTAGATATAGAGTAGCATACGTCCATATTTGCTAACACGTAGAACAAATTTTTAGGGAAAACAAGTAAACTCAGACCTCCTTCGGAATAGAGTAGGATTCAATATAGGAATTTCATTGGATTTGTGGAAAATGTGTGGTTTTCAATGGATTCAATTGGAGTCACGGGGCTTGTGCCCGCCACTTGACGCACTGTGTGAGGAAGCGAAGGCGCATCAGAGATCGCTTTCTTGTGTTTTGACGTCATCCATTGAAAACTACATATTTTTCACAACACGCAGTTAGATGAGTGCTGGACACACGACATTTGGTGGGATTTCTTCACGTTCTTCCAACTGATGCGACAATGCAACGCAAAAACAAATGGGGTCTAAGGATCTTACTGAGATACATGCATGGATAAATAAGATATCAGTTTAGCTTGTTGGAGTTTTTTAACTTTGAAATCTGTTAGATATAGAGTAGCATGCATCCATGTCGCCGCGACATGTAGAATATTTTTTTACTCCTTTGGAATGGAGTAGGATTCATGTAGAAACTTTTGGGAATTATTTTTATGTAGCCCTTTGGAACAAAGAAAAATTCTTATGAAATAACTCAATCCGTAGGAACTTTGGGAGAAATCTAATATGAAGTTCAACCTCTTGCGAACTTTCATTTGTGTCTATCTCTCTCTTCTCGTTCTCATGTTGTTCTTGTGTTGTATTCAAACACTCTATTATAAAGCTTTCATGCATTCTCAATTCTATGGAAATGCAAGTGACATGCAACTATATTTCTCTATTTTTTCAATGCCTGTATTTTGAGATTCCTACGTTCCAAAGAGACCCCAGCTGCGTTTTGATTAATGCTTTGATAAATTAATATTGGACTATGGCACAAGTAATACAATATTCTAGGTAGACGAGGGTGTTGCTGCAAAGTGACCAAAACCAAATCCGAGGTCCCACTGCCCCAGCGTGCGGACGTTTCACGCAGCGCGCTTTTGTGGAGGCGGCGACGCGTGGCCGCGAATCTTTTGTGCGCCCCTCTCCGGCAAACTGGGCCCACCGCGCACAGCGCTGCTGGTGGGTGTGGTCTGTGGATCAGCGGCTCGGCGCGGAATTGACCGGAGGAAACACGCCAGCCAGCCAAGACTGGCACATGTGAATCCCTTGGCCCACCGACGGGTGGTCCTCTGGCCAATGGGCCCCGCGACGCAGCAGCTCTGTACGTGGCGGCCCCGGGTGCGCGGAGAGGGGCTCATAAATTTTTTTTCTGGTGCCTTGTCGTTTTCGCGCGGCCTGCTGTGCGATGGTGTCGTGTTGCTCGGTTTTCAGCGGTGCACGTTCGGTGCCGGGGGCATGTGAGAAGGGTCTGGACTTTTCCGGTGGGGCGCGCGGGAGGACGGAGGGAAACGTGTTTGTGCCACTCGCGCTCGCACCTTTGCGTCCGTGCGTCTTCTGACTTTTAAACGTGCATGCGCACCGTGTGTACGAAGTGAGTACTGTAGTGTAGACCAACCAAAATTTTAGGGAATGACAGGCTGTCACACGATAGTAACGCACTCGTTCGCTCGTTTTGTGTTCTGGATCTAGTAGGTGATCCCATGGACGCTGCGATCCGTTCGATCCTGCTACGAGCACACAGGTGCTTCATCTAGAAATTTGATGAAGTAACACATTAAAATTTGCAAAACATTTTCACTTTTGTGACTCCGTGAACAAAGATAAATGACTTGATTTACTCAACAATACATTTTCGTTGGGTCCGATGCACCCTAAAATGAGGTTTGTTATTTCTCCTCTCCGCGTACGAATTGAATTTTAAGTTCAAGTTTTATGGTACCAAAAGATTTGATGCCCCATCTTAAAGAATACATTAAGATTTTCTTTTCATAAGGCATGTTTAGATCTAAGTGCTAAAATTTAGCATTTTTCTGCATTAGCCTATCTAAACAGAAAGGACTAAAAAGGTAAAAAAGTATTAGCTAGTGGGGGAAGTATAAGCAGGACAATCTAATACTAAATTACCCTAGCAATGTAAAGTTGCATGAAAAGTGATTATGAAAAATTACTAATATGTTTCTCTAACATAAGACATGATGTTATCTGTCGCTATACAAAAGTTGACCTTAAAACTCAATTTTATACTCATTATTTTGTCTTTTCATTTAGGAGATAACTCAAAGCTAATTTTGTATGCGGAGTTAAAGTAGATTGTGCGATAAAATATTTTTTTCTTGAATTTTTAGAGGTCCGTCTCTTTGGCATAATGCATAAGAGCAGATCTAATAATTTGTTCAGCTGAAGCTAAAGGGTACACCGAAAATATTCAGGTGAAAATCATTTTGTTTCTATTTTACGCTGAAAAAAATAAATATTTAAACTACTTCTATTTAGCTTAGAAATTCCAGATGAGAGCCCAGTTCACGTTGCTGCCAAATCTGGGCTGAGTTATCACTTCGCCCATTCTCCAGGCCCATGAGCCTGCTATGCTTCCCCAGTTCCCACTTCCCCTGCCTGCAGATGGGTGTTTTTTTTGGTAGCATCTGAATATAAATCCAAGTACACACCAATGTATTGCCTCAGATGAGTAGTTGATGTTGCATTACATCAGTTTCTAATATATCTACAGCTAATACATCATCCATTCATCCTTCATTTTATCTCGAAGGTAATGCATAGGACCACACATCAGGTAGGTCGAAAAAGGCACGGAGCCTTTGCTTCCTGGAGCGTCAACTGGTGCCACAGCAGCACGCCATGGAACTCAGCTCATCATCTTGAGGGAAGATCAGCACTACTTCTACTTAGGGCCGCTCGTCTTTGAGGGTCCAGCACGCTCCACCATGACATCATAGAGTTGTCGGCCATTCTGCTCAAAACATTGGGTTGAATGCTGGGATATCGAGAAACAAACTTGTTTGACTTGGGGCTAAATTCGTGAACTTACGAATATCACTGGGAAGAAGTGGATCTGCCCCTCAGGTTTTGTTTGGCTCTCTTTGAAGTAAACCAAGATAGGAAATTGTGGCCACCATAGCTCCCAATTTATGAACGTTGAGTACCTATGCATGAACTAAATTGTTAGATTGTGAACCTCTTATCATGATTCATGAACAAAGAAATTGACTGGACATTCTAGCATGAAGGATTAGCATACTTCCAACGGTTCTTGCCACCAACAAACACATTTTCACCTGACTCCTGCAACTGGTCTCCAACTTTCACCTCCTATACAACACAAGCTTATGAATGAATGTTATGAAAAATAGGCATGTTCATCATTTCAGATGCAAAGATTGAGTTTAAGTAATGAAATCCTCATCATCTACTTTTTTAACAAAAATGCAGGAGCTCTGACGCTCAATCAAGGATAAAGAAGTTGTGAAGTAGAAGTCATGCCGTGCCACACCACCCTGTGAAGGGCAGCATTGGGAGAAGCCCCTTAACACAACAGAGGAGGTTACACAACTTGGTTCATCTATTTTTTTATCTCCACAAAAACGTTCTGTGCATGTATTCTCATCATGAGTTGACTGGCATGCTTCCAAATATTTATTTTACTCCTAAGAAAAGTACAGGGTACGAACCAGGGCCTCATTATCAAAGACGAACCTCACTCTTGTAGTCTGCAGAGAAAGAATGCAGCAAGGCCAACATTAGAAAAATACTAAGTCATAGTTAAACAGAAAGAGGACTTAGAGTATATCAATTCCCTATTTTTATCTTTAATAATGATACAATTGGGTTCCTAAAAAAAAGATACAATCAGGAGTGCTGGGTTGAATCGTTATGTTGCTGATACCAAGAATGAAAACACATGGATGTCTGCACAAATAATAGATAATTTGGGTTGACTGAAATGCTGTAATATATGCCCTCGAAAACAGTAATATTTATATGCTCCACGAGTTAACTTGCAGATGCTCTTGTAGAAAAGAATATAATTCTCTGATAATATGTGATCATCATGAACTCAAACAGATGATCTGAACTCCAAAAGCAGTCTGCTTAGGATATGCAGACCTGGAACAAAAGCAGCAGTCCCAGCAGTCCTACAGGTGCAGCAGCTAGAAGATTGTCTGCATATGCAAAAGCACCAGCAATCCCTGCATTTGGACAATAGCTGTTATTAAATCCCTTAATAACCATGCTAAACACTTGCCAATCTTCTTCTGTTGAGGTTTAAGTACATGTTAAGAGATGTTCTACTTAGTACTTACTAACATCAGAGCTCACCAAGTATAGCAATTGGTAACCTATAGTCGGGGTCAGGGACAACTGTTTCTCTAGTCGTTGACTTTCTTCCAATCTAGGAAGAAAGAAACATGTTAGCCGGTCAAACAAGCTGAGAGCAATATTCACTTGTAAAGAATGAGCTCTGGCAACAGAATTTCTTTGTAGCAAACTTGCAATGAAGTCATAGTGAAATTTAGTATTTCTGAACCCATTATCAGAATACTGGTGTATTATTTTTTCTCAAACGAGTAGGAGCTACTTGTTAGAACACCCACGTATTATCACTATGTTAAATTAGTTAATCAACTGGTGTGGCATGGAGTGATATGAATACGAAGTTTGAGAAGGACATCAATATGCATTTCAGGATAAGCACATTATAGAGTCCATAGGTGACCAGACAGAAGTATGCAGTAACGCAAAGTGAAGATAGGCTTATAATTGAGTAAATTTCACCGGCAGTCCTTAAACTTGTTCCGAATTCTCATTCCGGTCCTAGTACTCTCAAAATGCACATTTGAGTACCGGGACCAGGATGAGAGCTCGGGACAAGTTTTAGGACCATTATGTGCACTTTAAGAGTACGGGACCGGGATGAGAACTGGGGACAAGTTTAAGGACCGCTGGTGAAATTTACTCCTTATAATTTCTACTTTCTCCTCTGAGTTTTTATAATGCGCAGATTGACTTGGTCTCTCCACAGTTCAACATCACTCAACTCATGATATATTGCTAGCTAATAAATTAACGATCGTGTGAATACCTAGCACTTTTGTGTCAGTGTCACTAAGCAACCTACATCATGCAAATGGCAATTTAAAGCAAATCACACTAGGAGGTACTGAGAAAGTGTAGCCAAGTTTGGTGACCAACCACGGATACTATTGCCATGCGTCGCTGTTTCCCCCGCTCATGTACTCTAACCATGTAGCCCTTGCTTAGAGCATTTGCAGTGCTCCATGATGTACTAGCTGAAGGCACTCCGCACAAGGCCACATCTCTAGCTGCAGAGTTCAAAACAAAACCAGATCATACACTGCAAACGTGTCCCAAATTAATTCCTCTGTCAAGAAATTGCAGTTTCTCTCAGCAGTCAGCCAACACTAATCCTCAAGATACCATGAACACAGCAGATGCGCAAGATATGCATACTTTTGAGTGAAAAAAGCAGTACCAGGATAGCGAGAGCCTGAGAGGGGAGGGGATCTTGGAGGGACGGAGCAGGTTACCTCTGGCCGGAGCTGCGAGGAAGAGGGGAGAAGATAACGAGAGAGTGGTCGCCATGGCTCCGCCGGCCTCTGCTCTCCGCCCTCTACAGCTCCCTGTGGTGTGATTGTGTCCAGACATCCGGCACGGCGGCAGAGCGGGCTCCCCGAGCGCTGTCGTGGCCGCCCGGGCCAGGCTTTGTTCGTGGGCCGGATCACATCTTCCTCTGGGTAGTGGGCCACGTGCTATTTTGGCCCACCAAAACCCAAAGGAAGATGAGAACTTTTTTTATTTTTATATTTTTTTACGATTTCGCAGAAATAAATACTCGAACAAAGATCTATACCACCATATGAAAACGGCGGCAGGCCTAATTTCACCGGTTCATTTGGCGGAAGGATGCCTGCTGCGACGGCCTGGCTTGTTCGCTAATTGAGACGGCGTTAGGCTACTTACCACCGTTTCATACGCCTACCGCCGTTTCAAATAGCGGAACTTTACTAGCTTTCGATTTAGACAGGTTTAGCCCGGGTGGAAATGTTATAGCCGGTATAGCCGTTTCAACCGGTATACCTCTGTTTTACTTATTTTTTTTCTTTATTTTTGTATGATATTTTTAAAAGTAAAATATGTAGTTCCATTGCAACATGTAACTTCGTAATTTGAGGCTATAACTCTATTTTAATTATTTTTTTTCAATTTTTATGACATTTTTTAAAGTAAAATATGTAGAAATTCCTGCGAAACATACGAACAACAATGACTCTAGGGTGAACAACTAATTATACATTGTAGTGACATGTGTGGCACGGATGCTATCCTAAACCAGTGTTGTTGCTAAACCTAACATGTCTTAAGGTAACTGAAATAGTTGAGGAACGAGCCATGTCTACTTCCAGTAGAACTGGCTCTGCGAGGATAAATGTGTTATCAGCCTCCTGAGACTGATATTTGCATCACATTTAGTCTCACTTATGTGGGGACGCTTCAGCTTGCACCCATATGCCTCATGCACCACCTACTCTTCAAGTCCGGCCATATCGCCACCCTGAAGCGCTTCTAACTTCCATTCTGGAGGTCTTCGATTGCTACAAGAATACCTTTTTGCCAATCATGAATGAGACAAACCCCCTCCACATCCTACACAATCATGTTCTTCACCCTCTCCAGAAACCAATATCAGCTATCTCCGGACTCATTCTCCACAAATGCGATCGCAAGCGGCACCACCTGATTGTTGTCGTCGGACCCAATAGCTGTCAATATTGTTCCTTTATACCTTCCAGTAAGAAATGTGCCATCAATTCAAATGACTCGACATTGTTGGAAAGCCTCAATGTAAGGACCCAAGGTCAGGAATGATCGCTGCAGGACCTATTTGTCTGGAAACTGAGCACATGGATAGGATTTTAGGTCGTAGAAGCTTCCTAGATTCCTCTGGCATATGGTGTGCAACAGGAGAGGGAGGTTGTTATAGGATGCTTCATACATACCCCACTTCATCTCCAACGCTTTCTGCTTGGCTCGGTAAGCTTTGTTGTAGCTAATCTTGTACTTGAACTTCTCCTCTATGGCACAAACAATCGACTTGGGCTCGAAGCTGGGATGGGATTCTTCACTATCTGAGGATACATATATTGAGCAACAAAATCAGCAGTGAGGTTGCGGTGTGTTCCTTCCAATTTATCCAACAAGTATTGGTGCTGAACCACTCTAGTCACCTCCCAGTAATCCTTTCACTTCCCCTTGTATGCGTGCACCCTAAACGGGTAATTGCTTCGCACACAACAGACATCATACACCGTCGGGTTGCTCTTCACCACCTTGAACTGACGTTGCAAAGATAAAGTCGATCATCGCTTCACAGCTGCCTTCACCTCATCTTCACTAGGGTATAAAGCACCCACGCAAAGCTCATTCTCCCTGTACTCCCAAGGGACATTTTCCCCTACATTGACCTGTAGGGCGGAATGGTCATAGGTTGACCAGTTCCGCGGGACAGGATAAGCATCTTCCTCATCCGAAGAGTCATTATCCATGGCACCATTGGCCTCCTGTCCTTCCCTCTCCACCTGCTCAACTAACTCAGCAATTTCTTCCCCCTCATCAACCTCCCAATTTGGCTCACGGGCTGCAACATCATCCTCTGCATCTTCCTCTTCTGCCCCATCATCAGGAACTTTTTCATTTGGCCCATTAGTACTCTCCATATCTTCCTCGACTTCAACTTCAGCACCTCCCACTTATTTTTCCATCTGACTGCTAGACCTAGCCTTCGTGAACACTTGAACATACCATGTGAGAGGTAAACCACGCCTCGTGCAAGCATTTACATAAGCCCGGTAGCTCTGGGTTCCTTAAAGCGGGAGCAGCTCCTAAAAGTTTATGCCAGGTCGTCTCCTCACTAAGGCCCTTATAGATAGATCCACTTGATCTCTATCAAGATCGAAATCTTACAAAGCCACCTGCATATGCCCCCCAAGTCCTCTCTCTTACTCTTGGTAAATACTTGCAGAAAGACTGAAATCCACTCAAATCTACCCCTCCTGGACCATATCTAACCTCCCCCGGACCATATAACACTTGGAAATATAAACTATTCGACATGCTTGCCAAGATACACGAAACGAGCAGTCCAAATTACTCTCAATAACTTAAATTAGTTAACTAGAACGACACTTTCATTTCAATAAATGGTAGAATTTAATTCTATCATCAACACTAACAACTATTTAAGAGTAAACTAACCTTACAAACTAATTGTACCAAAGGTATTTATCCGGACAATATACGCGACAAGCAGAAAAGTTCTAACTAAATCTAATAATTCCAACTACCCCTAAAACAACTACGTTGTCAATACCTAAACAAAATGTGACCCTAGCATCTAAATTTAATCTACATAAATCAACAAACTAAATTTACTGACTAAGCTACATTTTCCTATGTCTAAAATCCACTACACTAACGAACCTACATTTTACTAAGTCTTAGATCCACTAAACTAACTAAACTAACTACTAGATCTATCTACTACTACATCTATCCACTATACTAACTAAACTAGGAGATTAAAAAAAATACCTCCACAAGCGACGAACGAAGCTTCAATCTCCCCTCCCCTCACTCCCTTTCTCCCTTTCTTTCTTTCCCTCCCTCCCTCCCTCCCTTCTCCTCCCTCCCTTCCTTCCCCTCTCCCTCCCTCCCTTCAGTCTCCCTGGCTTGCTTGATCTGCTCTGGCTCGTGTGCAAGGAATGGGCGAGAGCCCTGGGCGGTCGCGCACCCCCTTTTATAAGGGGACTCCCCACCAGCTCATCCAGTGGAACTGGCACCCTTCCGCCATTTCAAACGGCGGGCTGCTAGTTCCGCCAGCGGTAAAGCCTCAAAACTGATGCCACTCAATCCCATGGGTGGGCCGCCGAACGGGGGGCGGTAAGCGGTATGGGGGACCTACCGCCATTTCACCCAACGGTAGGTCCCATTACCGCCGTTTCAGCTGGCGAAACACCTGTATCGCCGTTTCAAATGGTGGCATAGATCTATTTCTGCAAATTTTTGGTTCGAGTATTTATTTATGCAAAATCGTAAAAAAATATAAAAATAAAAAAATTCGGAAGATGAACTAATTTCACGTGGTAGCCCAACTAGCAAAGTATACGAATCATTGAGCTATTTTGGCGAGCAAGTGCTCCGGTTTGTATTAGAGAGGTACTTTCAAATGATTGTATCGTATTTTTTTATGAATGAACGCACTCTTTTCCTGCAAAAAAAATTTGGCAGACGTAGTAGAAATGAACAATGTTAGCGCTAGAGTAGAAGAATTATCTATCTTTAGTTAGAGGAGACAAATTAGGTATACTAATGAGAAGAATATGGAAGCATTCTTTTCCCGCAAAAAAATAAAAATAAAATTGGAAGACGTAGTAGAAATGAACAGTGGTAGCGCTAGAGTAGAAGAATATCTATCTTTAGTTAGAGGAGCCAAATTAGCTACACTAATGAGAAGAATGTGGAAGGAGCCGCTCTTGGACGTACATCTATTTCACTACTGGCAGTATTACTCCTTGAGCACCATTATTACAATGGAAAGCCAGCCTATTCATTCATAATTAGTCCAGCCTTTTCACAATTTCAAATTTCTACGTCCTTGTTAGCGCTACCAAGAAACTTTCAAATTTTAATGGGACCACATCCGGGAGGTCACTGTGCTGAAATCCACAGCCGTCCAACCCTTCAAATCAATTCAAATCCAGCCGTCCAATTCAAAGCAGACAACCCCCTGTACAAAGTAGCGAGAGAGGGAGAGAGAGAGAGAGAATAACCGATAAATGCTTATAAAATATTTCAGATTCAAAAAAACTTCAAAGAGACCAAACCTCCATTGCCCCATTAGCAGCTTCTTCCCTCGATCCCAAACTCTAAAAGATTTCGCCTTTCCTCCTCTCACCTCCTCCCCAAATCCGATTCCTCTCAATCTCCGTGTTCCCGTCCCAAATTTGGCTTCTTGGTCTGATCCCTCCGACCTGCTGCGTTCTTCCCCCCTCCTGTTTCCCGCTGCTTCTTGAGTTCTAGACTGTGGATGAGTCGAGGAGCTCGCCCCTGTTCGAAGGCTCTCGATCCAATTCCGACAGCTCGCGCGGCAAGATTCGGTTTCTGAGCCGGTACGCGGCGGTCTGGGTCCCGGATTGCTGAGTCCGCCTTGAGGTTTTGGCATCAGTGACCTAAAATTGGTGGGCATTCTGGTGTGGCGATGGAGCAGGGGAGGAATCAGCAGCATCCTCAGCAGCAGCAGCCAAAGCCGGCTATTTTGGCCCCCGTGGGCGAGATGAAGGCGCCCGCGGTGGCTCCGCAGCAGCCCAAGCCACCGGCCCCTGCGATGCCGGTGCCTCGGCAGTGGCCGATGGCCATCAAACCGTGAGGAAGCTCTTCAGCTTGAGATTTTTTCCCCTTCTGTTGGTGTGTTTGCATATGGTTTCGTTCTTGGTTCGTGGCCTGTTGGTTTAGCTCAGTCGTTTCATTTGAAATACTGTTGCTTGTGGTACCAATCTGTTTAAATAAGTGGCGATTTTTGAATATGTCTAAATGTATTGAAGAACTTGAGTAGAAAAACATTCATTTGCTCGTCTCATCTGTAGCAGCAATTCGTGCCTACGATTTCTGTAAAATGTTTGAGGTGTAGTGGAGCTTAAAGTAAATTTTAGTATTTGGGGGTTCTGGCTGACCATGTTGTGCTAATCAAAACAGATGCAGATCGACAGCACTATGAAAGGCAAATGTGAATGAATTCGTTATCATGGTTTGCAATTAATTAGGATTGATGCTTATTGCTTAAATATTTCTTAAGCTAACAAAGGCAAATGTGACTGAATTCGTTATTGGCTATCATGGTTTGCAATTGATTAGTATTGATGCTTAACCATTTATTAGTGAAGTTTTGGTCAGATGGTTGGAAATGTTGATTTCTTTTGAGTTCAAATTTACAGTGTCGCATTTCTATGGGCAGACAATTTTTATATCTTCAAATTTGTCAACATACATGATTGGGATCTTGGCTTTCATGTCTTCCTAAAGAAACTGTGTTTCTTGCAATATGATTCTTTTCCGTTTACAAAAAGAAAAAGCGTGCTGCTTGCAACATATTCCTTTTATTCACCTGGTGTTGCATTCTATTTTTGCAGGCCTTCCACTGAAGCAAAAACTGTCACTCCAAAGAAAAAGAAGCATTGCAATTGTAGAAACTCAAAATGTTTGAAGATGTGAGTGTTGATATTCATTGCACATACATTTCATGTTAGTTGCAAAGCAAATATAGAGTAATACTTTACATGTTATGTGCAAGATGGTAGGCTCTCCATCAATGATTAACAATATCCATTCTCAGCAAAATAATAGTTTGTTACCATCTTAAGGGTATTGAAGTGAGCTCACTAAGAACGGTCTAACTGGTAATCTGGTAACATCGACCATTGAGAGTGCTCTGTGGTTTCTTTACCAACGAAGCATAAATGGATAAGTTTTGTGCACTTGTTCAGTCAGTGGACAAATATATATGCACATTAGTTTAGGTTTATGGGAGTGGGAGCTAACTGTTTCTTTTTGTATTATTATGTTTTATTTGTTTTCCAATTTTCGTTCTCATGCACTTATCTTTTACTCCTATTATTCCTGCTTTAATACCTTGGTATTCAAGTAATATTTTCAACTAATGTAACATTAGATTGCACGTTTCTGTGATTATTTGATTATTTTTCCTTATATAGCGTGTCATGCTATGTTACTAGAAGGTAAACTCTACTGACTTGGTGATGGTTTACTAGGTACTGTGAGTGCTTTCAAGAACTTCAATTCTGTGATGGCTGCAACTGTTCAAATTGTGGAAACATCGTCGGGAACGAGAAAGCCAGAAATGAAGCTATGGAAGCGATTCGTCAACGTAATCCACTTGCTTTTCAGCCTAAAATTGAAAATGGCCCAAGTACACACAATGTTCGAAAGGTACCTTCCTCCAATAGGATTCTTAATAACATGTTGCCATGTTGGCTGATTTGTATTATACTGTCTAAACCCAGGGACAGTTCACGTGTCTTTGCCATCTCTTATTCCACAGGAAGCTTATTTTAGTTTGGAGACATTGTTTTTCTCCCAATTATCAATGAAATAGACAACACTAAGTATTACAGATACTTAGATGACACATTCATCAGTAACTCTGTTTTTTTAGCATGTTGTGGTTACTCGCTACTGTTGTAACTGGATCCAAGAAATGGGCATGCCAGTATCTGAGGTTGCTGGTCTTTCCTGGATTCTGGCAAGCCAGCAATTGAATGATCAACAAGCGGTGGTTGAAGTTTGAGTTATTTCATTTTCTTCCTCCCCTTTTTCCTAAAAATTCTCAAGAATTTCCTTCTTTACAGAGCATAGAGTAGTGAGTACAGGAGTGAAAAGAGCTCAAAATAATATATTCTTACTAGGTGAACAATATTTCCTCAATTAACCTGGAAACTGGTAGCCAATCTGTCCTTTTTAACCCTGAACCCTGATGGCATACCTAAAGTTTTGTTTTGATCAATAAATCTCTTCTGTGTATTTGCTATGATGTAATTTGTTATAATTATAGCTCACACCTGAGTAGCATAAGTAGGCCCGGGTTCGACTCCCTGTGGGAGCAAATTAAATGGGGCTGCATTAACAAAAGGCCCCTCGTCGGCTGTGTTCCTAGTTATACATGTAACCACTGCGGCTGCCTTCAGCGAGATGCACGTGGCCCATGTGTCCTGGGCACTGTGGTGCATCCAGGCAGCCGGTCTTCGGGGTCTTTTCTCGACCGGGACAGTAAGAGATTCTTCTTAATGCAAAGCTCTGGGGGCGGTCTTTTCCCCCATTGGTTGAGTATTTTTTTTATGTATCAACAATAATCCAATATACAGCTGTGCCCATATACAAGCTTACTTTCTCCATGCTGCTGAATTTCTGTCTTTGAAAAAGTGCGTGTCTCTGTATCGGTGACACACTGACACAGTTGGACGCACTCAGCATGTATGTTTCATGTTATATTTACTTTCATACTCCCTCGTTAACTTGTTTACAGTTATTCTGAAATGAGACATTTATGTTCTATCCCTCAAATTGATATGACTTGTTTATCTAATTCATTGCATCTGATATTAATCTCTACTTATTGTTTTTTCAATTCCAATGGCTTTAATTAACATGAAAACTGCCAAAGTGATATTGGATTCTTTGGTTCTGTTACATTCTAAGCTTCAATATTCTGTGTTGGCCAGTTAAAGTTTCCATTTTATTTTTTATTTTCCTAGGGATATTTTTCCTCTCTGTTAGCAGGATATTTTTCTGCTTTCTGAAATTTGATTCTGAACATGTGCCCAATCCATATGTTCTAGGATATGTGTGCTTTTGCTCAGTAAATACAATCTATTTGTGTTTTCGATTGAGCTGCATGTGACCATACTATCTTTCTTGACCTTTAGGATACTTCCGGAGCAGTGCCTCTTGTACCAAAGCATAATAAAGGCTGTCATTGCAAGAAGTCAGGATGCCTAAAGAAGTATTGTGAATGCTACCAAGCAAATGTTCTTTGCTCCAAGAATTGTAGGTGCATGGACTGTAAGAACTTTGAAGGAAGTGAGGAACGAAAAGCTTTAGTTCAAGGGGACTATGCATCTGATGGAAATAAAACTCAACAAGCAGCTAGGGTAGCAATTAATGGTACCATTGGATCATCAGGATACAACCATTCTCCAGTGCGGAGAAAAAGATCTCGTGAAGATGCCGTAGGTATTAGGATAAACAGTGAAGGAAGTATGCCAGAGACACAATTTCAACAGGTATGTTCCAACTTCCTAACGATTTGGTCAGCACCTATAAACTGCTTGAATGAATTCTGAGACGCATAAGAAATTTAACTGAATACTGAGTTAAAAATGATAATTTCATCTCTTGTTATTGACATCGCTATTCTTTGGATGCCTGTGCTGAAACACACTAGTAATTTCATTTTTTTCATCATCTTTGTTGCTATAATACCTTTTTTTTTGCCTAATGCTTATTTACTTGTCTAACCCTTTTTCCTATTTTTGCAATTTTCTTGTGTGCTAGGGTAACCATGCAGACACTTCACTGCTTGCACCCTATTCCACAGGATTTGATGGGCACAGTGCTGCCAATTCCCAATCGAAATCATATAACCCAATCTACAGGTAGGTTGGAAGATATTTAGCATTCTATTAAATAACACAATAGTTGGCCAAAACGAGCTGATTACCTGTTAGGCTGTTAAGGACCTGGAATTGCTCAATTGCCCAGTCAACCGCTACATGAAGGTGCTCTAGTTTGTTTGTGGACTAGTCAAAGAGGGGGTGGGGGGCTTTTTGAACTAGTGCCATTCCAGAGGGCAGAGTGTAAACCCATCTGGCCTTTGATATGATGCTACATGCAAACATTTAATTGCAATGTTACTGCAGCATTCTTGTGACTAGCTCCATACAGGTGGTTCAATCCACATAATTTATTTTTTTGAAATAGTTGTTTGTGCTAATCTTCAATTATAGAATTATTTCAAACCCAAATATATTAACAAACAATTTTGCTAGTCCCTGTTTACTTTGTGTACCTTCTCCTGATGAAAAGTAATATTTTATCAGGTCTCCACTTGCAAACACCATCCACCTTAGTGAGGTCAATGATCTTGTCACGCAATTGGTGACTGTGTGCAGAATGGCTGCAGCAACAATAGCTGGTACAGAGTCTTTGGCCTTTGTTCCTATTTTCTCTAATTATTTTTAAAACCCCAAAATTTGCATATAACATTAGTGCTAGTTTAAGTATTAGACATCACTGACAGAGTTGTGTGCACTGGAAATAAGAAATGGGATGATACTTAGAAGGCACTAACCTAGTTATACAATTCTCTCCTTTTTTGGTAAAAAATCCTAGTTATTCGAATTTGTTAACCAGCAGCATTTTCATATAATTTTCTATAGTCCTTGGCCTTCTAACCACATTTACTTTCACATATGTCAATTCGAAGTCTAGAACCAATTTGGACCAAATGTTTGAGCATTATATGCTTTACGGGAAAGAAAAGATAAAGTAATATAATGTTAATTCTAGAGTGAAGCAAAACAAAACCCTTGATGTCCACCTTTTTTCGCGGAAACAGTAACTAATTTTGTATTGATAAACATCTTAGTGTCATAATTTGAGATCAACATGAGAAGATAAATTATGACACATTATGTCATTCTTTGATATCAACATGAGAACGCATGTAAGTAGGATTTAGGGTACATGTGTGTATGGACACTGACTCAAAATTGATTATGCTGCATGAGACAAGCCTCGAGCTAGATTTTGCACCTCTGTTTTGAGGAGTGATTGTCATAACCCTAGATCGTTTCTACTAATTTTGTTTTGCTTGTATTTACAGATAATAAAGTGGATGGGACTACAGTGGAGAAGGAATTCCATGTGAATGGTGAGTTAAGCAATGGTAACTGCAAACAGCAACAATTGTCAGAAGCCTCCCGGATGGATATCCTCACAAGAGGATGTAGTGATCCACCAAACAGTAATGAAATGGACTCCCATTGGTCTGACACTGCTAAAGATTCTAGGCCTGCATCTCCAACAACACAAGCACTAATGTGCGATGAGCAGGATACCACATTTGGAAACGATTATAGAAGTTCATATCCCTCGGTTTCATGTGATCAAGATATTTCCGAGATAAATGCTGCACAAGAAAACCTGGTATTGACTGGGTTGCGAGAGTATCTCCGTGTGATTATCACACGTGGAAAAATAAATGGTGAGTTGGTCTTGCCCTTGTTGGTGTGGCCTTCAGTGAATGTGTCATTCAATTTCCTAAGTGCCGATAAAATGCAAGTAGTTTTCGATGGAATTGTCACATCTCAAAACCGTAGGAGCTAGCACTGTCTATTTATGAAATTTGGGGATATTTATGCCAAATCTTGTTATTTTACTTGTAACATCAACCAAGGCTTCTGAGGTCCATGTTTGCATATGTTCTTTGTTTTAATAACTGGATCCTGGAAACTAGAACTTCTTATACCCATGCAACTATCGTCTGCTTATCAATACTGTTGGAAGTTTGTATCTGCATAATCTTATTACATTACTTTCAGATGGACTTGTCATTGTAACATTGGTGCTCATGTTGTAGAACACAAATCCTCTTCAGAGGCAGCGATGGAATTGGATGGCCGACAACATGGAGCAATGCCTGCTTTTGCCCCGAGAGAAGTTAGAGAAAACATTCCTTCTTCGAATGGCATTGAAACCCCTGGAATTAATCAAAAATTGACCCATGATGATGGATCGAAAAGGTAATAGTGGAAGTTAAGATCAACAATTGACCCAGGATGGTGGACTGAAAAAGACAACAGTGGAAGTTAAGTAGAACTAGGTACAAGATTGAACTTGTGCACTTGAAGATCCCTGCGCTACAAATTAATTATGTACATAGATGGGCAAGATTGGTGGTATAGGCCCTGTTGCCGTTTCTGGCAACTGGCCTTGTAGGAAGAGAACAACCATTCATGAGGTGTAGCAAGCAAAAAAAAATAATGCCAGCTACACACTGATGTAATAATTTAATAAATATGATTCATTGTTTGATGTGTCTTGGATTTTGTATAAAGCTGATCCTTCCTGGTTTTATTACTGACGACAGTAATCTTGAGAGTTGAGAATGTGAGTACTTTCTCCGTTGTCTTGTGAAACAAAAGAACCCCGTTCGATACACTTAATTTTGATTCTGCACGTAATCAGTAGCAGTTACGTTTGGGGTACTGATTCAATCCCGCGTCCGTTGCAGCTTCAAATGACTTGTTGATCTTTTTATGTTCCTGTCGTTATGCTGATTAGTGGTGTACTGCTCTTGAGTCTAGGCTAGCTCTCTGTTCTTGACATGTGAAGGAGCTGACGTATGTTTGGATTCCATCCAAGTTTCCAAGGCACATTTTCAGGAGACTGATTTTTTTATTATTGTTTCAGTCGACATATTCGATGATGCACATGTTGTTCACCAAGGTTGCTCTCAATAGGTTGTTAGATGCGTGTAATATGAAACATAATGTTGCAACTCCCACGTTAATGTTGTAGATTTTGGTCTTTGATGCTTCAGACGTTTGTTTCAATGTTGTAACCTGTCGACCGAAAATTGTCAACATTACTTCAATCACTTGACAGAAAATTAGTAAGGTCTAGCTACTCCCCATCTCCACGCCCTGCGTGAGGGAGAAAGTTAACTGGCATGGATTGCATTATCAGATGTGCATTTGTGTAAAGAAAATTGTGCATGCTTCTGTAAAGAAAATGATATATACAGTGATTCTGCATGTATAACTAAAGATATATGGTATAAATATTTAAGTACCACCCGTTTGTCTATTAAAGAATATATCTTTAGCACCAATTTTATTTATTATAGTTATTTCTTTTTGTGCCATCCAAGATGAACTTAAATACAAATAAATGTTTTTTATTTGCAAAAATTATAAATTACTAAAAACAATAAAGTTGAGCATGTATAAATTGTACAGATGGAAATTCTTTGTAAGAGTATTTGCATTTAGATCCACATATGTTTTGATAGTGGGAGCTTAAATTATCCGCACAATAGTTGGCTGTTGGAAGACCAAGATAATTCTTATAGACATAATTAAAATAAAAGTCTTTTGTATATTGACATGGCATATGTTTTGATAGTGGGAGCTTAAAAGACAAATGCTCAATTATAGAAGGTGAAATTATCTTAATTAGATAAACTAATAAAGATTGAGAGAAATAATGTGTGACATGTCTGAGACCAATATGTGCATTGACTTCCAATCAAAGTGACAAGTTCTAACTTTTAAGCACAAAAATACATGTAAAAAGGGGGAAAATGAAGTGTTAAATGACATTATGAAATGTAAAAGCGGATCCACTAATAAGGATAGCTGACGACATGCATTGTCTTGTCGAATGGATGTGAATTAGAGTCAAGTCATTTTTAGCATTATCTTGTAAGAGTGTATATACACATACAGTGTGCTGTTTGGAAAGTTTTGGCACAAATAAATTCATTAAAGATAATTTTTCAAATATATATTGTTAACCACCACATGAGGTACACATTAGATTTAGTGGTATAATATAATAGTAGTTAATGATGGTTTTCTTCTCAAAATATTTTGAACTAGATTGACTGTGATCCTTTTTGACAAAAACAACTTGGGACAATGATCCTTTCACTCATTCTGTTAAAGTTGTCTGTGAGCTCTTAATTAAAGTATTTTGAACCATCAACTCAGCATAGGTGCTCGCATTTTCCTAGATGTTGGGGGGAAATATTAAACGACCCCCTAACACGCAGCTTAAAGAAACAAACATGAAGGCCCAGGCCCACCGAAGCGTGATCAAGTCTCCGCCTCGCCCGACCCCAGCGTCAGGATCGGGAACGCCCGACCTCCCTCCGCAAGGTCTCCGCCTCGACCGACTGCGCCTCCAGGGTCGGGAGCCCCCGACCCTGTACCACGAAGGTTCCGCCTCGCCCGACCCCGAGCGAAGGAGTCGGGCACGTTGAGGCCCACGGGTCAGAATCCTCCTCGGATACGTTCCGTATAGACAAGACAAATCCGGTGGGGCCCCCCGTCGGACTCACCATAAATGCGCCGCAGAGAAGGCAGGGCGCAGGGCGACCGCGCCCCCCACGCAACCCGGCGCAAGTACCCGCGCACGGCCATCCCGTACGAGCTACAGTACTGACGGCCAGCTCCTATTCGTCGCAAAGCACTCATGACCTGCGGCGATCGGAGCGAAGCAAGGAGCGGCCCCGTCCTCAGGTCCCGCACGCCCTCGGGCCCCGCGCCAACGGCAGTACAGGCGTAAAACTCCCCCTCTCTACAAGCTATCGCCAGAGCGGCGGTATCCACCGTCCTCCCTAACGGACGGCAGGGTGACGACGAAACCCCCTCATCATGATCAATCCTGATACCTACGAACGTCAAAGTAGCTACCTGCGAGGAGCTGCAACACTTGGCATCCGGCGGCCACCCCTTCGAGCATGCATGACGGCACGCGTTCAGGGTCGGCAGGACGTCGGGCGCCATGGGCCCCTGCCCTCCTTCCCACCAGACCTTTTTTACCATCTCACTCTTTACCTTTTATCTGGTCCCAATTGTAACTCCGGCCGGCCCCTTGCGATATAAAAGGGGAACCTAGAGCCGGGGGGAAAGGGGGATCGATCGGCAGACCAAGAGATCAACACTTCTCCTAAGAACACGAAAAAGAAAAAGAGACCTGGGACCAGTCCCTCTCTCGCCTGTCTGTAACCCCCTACTACAGAATCCCCGCGCGGGCAACACGAACATCCCCGATACTGGACGTAGGGCTCCCTTTGCCCGAACCAGTCTAATCCGTGTCTCCCGTGCAACCATCTGAGGCTCACGCGCATAAAAGAAATTTACTAGTCTAAGTCCTGATCCGCTGATCTTGACAACGACAGTTGGCGCGCCAGGTAGGGGACCTTTGCGCGTACATCTCCAAGTCTCAGATGGCCAGTCACGATAGCAGCTTCGCTCCGGGCTCCCTGATTCGCTTCGGGAGCCTGGACTTTCTGGCCACCGGAAATGGGATCGAGCTGATCCCTGTCCATGTCCTGCCCGCTCGTCCTGCTGCCCTCGGCACCACCGCCAGGATGACGACGAGCGGCCGGACGCCAGCCGGAAGGGCTTCACCAGAAGGATGGCCCTTCGGGCTACGCAACGCCACGGGTGCTTACGGTCGCCCCCTAGCGCGGTCCTTCGCCACGTCACCCGCGAGCAACGAGCTCGCGGGCATGGCAAGGACGGTCTCCGACGCTGGCTCCAGTAACGAGGATCCACGCCCCTTGCGCGAGTGCTTCATGGCTGACGCGCACTCCGAGGGGTCCAATGGCGATGGTGCCGAGGGGAGGCAACGGGCTCCCCCCTCGCGCACCGCAGCTACGACTGGGGCCCTACCCAGGGCACCAGAGGGCTCTCTGCAACCGGAAGCGCACATGGGCACACGCCAAGAAGCAGAGCACCCCCGCCACGAGGGGGGAGCACGACAACGAGCGCGCGACGTCCAGAAACGCATCTGTGCAGATGGAGAACGTCCACCGCTCTTTGCCCGCGCCAGCCAGAACGTCGCCGCCGCGGCGGTGCTGCTCCGACAGCTCCCCGAGCCGGCAACGCCTGAGGAGCGACGAGCGCGCCAAGAGATGCGTAACCTACTCGAGTGCGCCGCCGTCCAGTAGGCGGAAAGTTCGGCGTCTCGACGACGCGGCCAGAACGCCAGTAGGGCAACGCAGGACGCCCCCCCCGGAGCGGCGGGGGGAATCTGTCCATCAACCCCTTCCGGAGGCGGATCCAGCTGCGACCGCCCAGCGAGCACCGCCACTCGCGATAGGCGAGGCCCAATCCATCCACCAACGCGTCGGTCTCGTTCGCGACGCCCGCGATACACTGAACGCGCGGAGACGTTCCCGTGCGGACAGGGCGGACGGGGCGGACCGAGGCTACCACGTCCACCGTGGCGGACGCTACGACAGCGGGGAGGACCGTAGTCCGAGCCCTGGAGCAGCTGGACCTCGGGCCTTCTCTGCGCGCATCCTGAATGCGCCCTTCCCGCCGCGCTTCCGGCAACCTACGAGTGTGGCCAAATACTTGGGGGAGACCAACCCTGGAGTATGGCTCAGCGATTACCGGCTCGCATGTCAGGCCGGCGGGGCGGACGATGACCTGTTCATCATCCGCAACTTACCCCTGTTTCTGGCAGACTCCACGAGAGCCTGGCTAGAGCACATCCCTTCAGGACGCATTCGTAACTGGAACGACCTGAAGGAGGTTTTCGTAGGAAACTTCCAAGGGACATACACTCGCCCTGGCAACTCCTGGGATCTCCGGAGCTGCCGCCAGGGGGCGGAAGAGTCCCTCCGGGATTACATCCGGCGCTTCTCCAGAAAGCGCACCGAGCTCTCCAACGTCGCCGACGCCGACGTCATAGGAGCTTTCCTAGCAGGGACCTCTTGCCGGCCCCTCGTCCACGAACTAGGACGCCGAGGTCCACGAACCACGGAGGAGCTCCTCAACATCGCCACTAGCTATGCCTCTGGCGAAGAGGCTGTCGGAGCGATCTTTGATCGTTCCAAAGGCAAGGCGAAGCGGGAGGAGGACGTCGGCGAAGGCACCTCCAACCGCCAGCAACAGAAGAAGAAGAGCAAGCAGCGGCGCGAGGCCCCCCTCGTGGCCGCAGTCGAACGCAAGCGAGGGCAGCCGCCCCCCGAGGGCGCACCCGGCTTCTTCGACAAGCTGCTCGAGGGACCGTGCCCGAACCACGAGTTCCCCGTCAAACACGCCTACAAAGACTGCAACCTCATGAAGAGGTTCTTCGTGGGCAACCCGGTGAAGGGTGATCGGAAACGGAAGCCCGATGAGGAAAAGAAGGGCGACGAGGAGAAGGAAGACGGCTTTCCTAAAGTGGACGGCTGCTTCATGATCTTCGGGGGCCCCGCCGCGTACGACACCAGGCGCCAGCACAAGCTAGAGCGTCGGGAGGTTTACGCTGCCGAGCCTGCAACCCCGACTTTCCTCGATTGGTCCGCGCCGGCCATCACCTTCGACAGATCCGACCACCCTGGACGCGTCCGGCACCCAGGGCGCTATCCTCTCGTCGTCGACCCCATCATTGGCACGACGCGTCTCACCAAGGTACTCATGGATGGGGGAAGCGGCCTCAACCTCCTCTACGCTGAGACCCTCGACGCCATGGGGATCGACCGCTCCCGTCTCCGTCCTAGCAAGGCCCCCTTCCATGGCATTGTGCCAGGGAAGCAGGCGACGCCCCTCGGGCAGATCGACCTGCCCGTCACATTTGGGACCCCTTCCAATTACAGAAAGGAGGTCCTCACCTTCGAGGTGGTGGGCTTTCGCGGAACCTACCACGCCATCTTGGGCCGCCCATGCTACGCGAAGTTCATGGCAATCCCCAACTACACCTACCTCAAGCTCAAGCTGCCGGGACCCAACGGAGTCATCACCGTCGGCACGACCTTCCAGAAGGTATACGAGTGCGACGTCGAGTGCTGCGAGTACGCCGCGGCTACCACCGTCTCGGGCGACATGGTGGCCCAGCTTGAGGAAACCGGTGAGGACCGGTCCGATGCCAAGCAGTCAGGAACCCCCTTCGAGCCCACCGAAGGTATCAAAGAAGTCCCCCTCAATCCCGGTTGTTCCAGCGGAGGGGTGGTGCAAATCAGCGCAGCCCTATCCCCCAAATAGGAAAGCGCGCTCGTCGGCTTCCTCCGCGCAAACAGCGATGTCTTTGCGTGGAAGCCCTCGGACATGCCAGGCATCCCGAGGGAAGTCGCCGAGCATTCCCTGAACATCAGGGCCGGCTCTAAACCGGTGAAGCAGGGCTTGCGCCGTTTCGACGAAGAAAGGCGCAGGGCCATTGGCGAAGAACTCGAAAAGCTCCGGGCGGCCGGCTTCATCAAGGAAGTACACCACCCCGAGTGGTTGGCCAATCCTGTTCTTGTACCGAAAAAGAATGGGAAATGGAGAATGTGTGTCGATTATACCGGTCTCAACAAAGCGTGTCCAAAGGATCCGTTCCCTTTTCCGCGTATAGATCAAATAGTCGACTCGACAGCCGGGTGCGAAACACTCAGCTTCCTCGATGCATACTCCGGCTACCACCAGATCGCGATGAAAGAGGCCGACCAGCTCGCCACCTCCTTCATCACCCCCTTTGGCCCCTACTGCTACGTTAAGATGCCATTCGACCTCAAAAACGCGGGGGCTACCTTCCAGCGATGTATGCTTAAGTGCTTTGGAGATCTCATCGGGCGAACCGTTGAGGCTTATGTCGACGACATCGTGGTCAAATCCAGGAAGAGCGATCAGCTTGTCCCCAACCTGGAGCTAGCCTTCGAAAGGCTAAGGGATAAGCATATCAAGCTTAACCCAGAGAAATGCGTGTTCGGTGTCCCGAGGGGCATGCTGCTAGGCTTCATCGTCTCCGTACGCGGCATCGAGGCGAACCCGGAGAAGATAGCGGCCATCAATGGCATGGGGCCGATCCGGAACATGAAGGGAGTGCAGCGCGTCATGGGATGCTTAGCATCACTAAGCCGCTTCATCTCGCGCCTCGGCGAGCGAGGACTCCCCCTCTATCGGCTCCTGAAAAAATCCGACCGCTTCGAGTGGACCAGCGAGGCGCAGCAGGCGCTTGACCGGTTCAAGGACCTCCTGACGAAGGCCCCAATCCTGGTTCCGCCAGTCGACGGCGAGGCCCTCCTACTCTACGTCGCGGCGACCACCCAGGTGGTCAGCGCGGCCCTAGTGGTGGAGCGGGAGGAGGACGGGCACGCTCTCAAGGTGCAACGCCCGGTATACTTCATCAGCGAGGTGTTGTCCGAATCCAAGTCACGATATCCGCAGATGCAGAAGCTCGTCTACGCCGTCCTCATCACGAAGAGGAAGCTGCGTCACTACTTCACCTCCCATCCGGTAACGGTCGTCTCTTCATTCCCGCTTGGTGAGGTAATCCGGAACCCAAATGCAACAGGGAGGATCGCAAAGTGGGCGGTTGAGCTTATGGACCAGGGTATCACCTACGTCCCCCGCACCGCCATCAAATCCCAAGTACTTGCCGATTTCGTGGCCGAGTGGACGGAGGTGCAAACGCCGCCGGTGGCAGAAGAGCAGGAGTTTTGGACGCTATACTTCGACGGGTCGCTGATGAGGGCTCGCGCCGGAGCGGGCCTCGTTTTCGTCTCTCCGCTGGGCGTACGCCTAAGGTACATGATTCGCCTCCATTTTCCTGCATCCAACAATGTCGCTGAGTATGAAGCCCTTCTCAACGGGCTTCGCATCGCCATCGAGCTGGGCATCCGTCGACTGGACGTCCGAGGCGATTCCCAGTTGGTCGTCGAACAAGTCATGAAAGAATGGAGCTGCCATGACCCAAAAATGGCCGCCTACTGCAACGAGGTGTAAGCTCGAGGACAAGTTCGACGGGTTGGAGCTCAACCACGTCGCAAGGCGCTTCAACGAAGCCGCCGACGAGCTCGCAAAGGCGGCGTCTGGCCGGACGCCCGTCCCCGACGGCGTCTTCGTTAGCGACCAGCTGAAGCCTTCGATCCGCTACCCGGAGCCAGCAGGGGTCGGCGAGGCATGCCCAGCCTCGGGGTCGGGATCCGAGCCAGGAGAGGTCGGCAATACGCCACCTATCCTGGACCCGAACACCAATCCCGAGGGAAACAACGCCGCCCCACCCGACCCGGCCGCGGAAGCCAAGCCCTCCGACCCCGCGGTTATGGAAATCGAGGCGGGTCCCGCGGCGGGGGCCGACCCCCCGACCGATTGGAGAGCCCCGTACCTCGAGTACCTTATCCACGACGCGCTCCCAACTGACAAGACCGAAGCCCGCAGGATCACGCGCCGAGCGAAATCCTTCGCCATCATCAACCAAGAGCTTTACAAGCGAAGCCACTCGGGGATCCTCCAGTGCTGCATCCCGATCGAGCAGGGAAGGGTGCTGATCCAGGACATCCACGCCGGGGCCTGCGGTCACCACGCTGCGCCAAGGACACTGGTGGGCAATGCCTTCCGGCAAGGTTTCTACTGGCCAACCGCGGTCGCGGATGCTACCCAGGTAGTCCGCACTTGCGAAGGATGCCAATTCTTTGCCCGCCGAACCCATCTGCCCGCACAGGCGTTGCAAACCATCCCCATCACGTGGCCGTTCGCGGTCTGGGGGTTGGATCTCGTTGGACCCTTCAAAAGGGCGCCCGGGGGCTTCACCCACCTACTCGTCGCTGTCGACAAGTTTTCCAAATGGATCGAAGCAAGGCCTGTGGCGCAGATCAAGTCCGAGCAGGCGGTACAATTCTTCACCGACATCATCCACCGCTTCGGGATCCCGAACTCCATCATAACCGACAACGGTACGCAGTTCACCGGAAAGAGATTCCTCCAGTTCTGCGACGACCACCACATTCGAGTGAATTGGGCGGCAGTTGCGCACCCCCGCACGAACGGGCAAGTCGAACGAGCCAATGGCATGATACTCCAGGGTCTCAAGCCACGGATCTTCGACCGCCTTAAAAAGTTCGGCGGACGATGGGTTGCGGAACTCCCAGCAGTCCTCTGGAGCCTGAGGACGACTCCCAGCCGGGCGACAGGATTCACCCCGTTCTTCATGGTTTACGGGTCCGAGGCCATCCTGCCCACCGACTTGGAGTACGGATCACCAAGGGTCAAAGCATACGACGAACAGGGAAACCAGGCGTCGCTCGAGGACGCACAAGACCAACTCGACGAAGCGCGAGACGTAGCCCTCCTGCACTCGGCTAAGTACCAGCAGGCCCTACGGCGTTACCACAGCCGCAGGATACAAGGCCGCGCCTTCAACGTTGGAGATCTAGTGCTTCGCCTCGTCCAAGACAACAGGGGTCGGCACAAGTTGACTCCCCCATGGGAAGGCCCGTTCATCGTCGCACAGGTGCTACGGCCAGGCACCTACAAGCTGGCAACTCCCGACGGGCAAATCTTCAGCAACGCCTGGAACATAGAACAGCTAAGGCGCTTCTACCCATAGCTCTTGTTTATAAGTTATACATAGCTTTGCCCCCGTTTTCGTTTAAGCTCAGGGGTATCCGACCCTGGCCTCGTTCCACGGTCGCATACCCCTCGGGGGCTACCAGTTTTGTTCTTCCGCTAAAAAGAAACCCTGAGCCACCTTGGCTCAGGTCTTTTCGTTTAAGCTCAGGGGTATCCGACCCTGGCCTCGTTCCAAGGTCGCATACCCCTCGGGGGCTACCAGTTTTGACCTTCACGAAACAAGAAGGCCTTTTCTTTTAAGCTCAGGGGTATCCGACCCTGGCCTGGCCCCAGGATCGAACACCCCTCGGGGGCTATCGGGGGCTCCGACCCCAGCCGCTGGGCACTGCCAAAAAGAAAACGTTTTTTCTTCTTTCGGAAAACCGGCCACTCCCTTTCGAAAAACCTTTGGATGCAGAAAGATAAGGATGCGTGAACGGTACTCAGCCAAGTCATGATCGGACTGCGAAAAAGCCTACGCCCCAGCGGCTACGGTACCTTCGCTCATCAAAAACTTACTGACGCACCCGGCAACGCATCCAAACGCTTTCAAAAAACCGAAGGAATAACAAAGGGAAACGGTTTCCTTAGCACAGAATAAAAAGTCATAAGAACAGGCCCGTATGGCCAGCGCAAACAAGTTCAAAACGACTGACTTAAATACAAACGTTTTTTGGGCACAAGCCCGGTACAGCTAATTGACAGGAGGGTCGGCTGGAGCAGTAGTCCCGGGGTCGGCTGAAGTGGCGGCTTCAGGGCCAACAGGAGCGGCGGCGGCAGAGGCCTCGGGACCGGCAGGAGCAGCTTCAGGGTCGGCAGGGGGGACGGCCTCATCCTCCAAAAGCTTCGCGAGGGCCTCCGCCGGCGCAGTCACCGTGGAGTCAATCTCGTCCAGCTCGGCGTCGGTGTAGCCGACGCAGTACCCCTCACTCATCCCGACAAAGTTAATGTCGGCATAGTGAGAGCCGAAGACCCCGAAGGCGCGCCGCACACCGAGGTGAAGCGCGTCCACGGCAATCTCACGACGGCGACGGCGCACTTCAAGAACACGGGCCGGCAGCGAGCTCGACCCTTCTTCCGGAGCAACACCGAAGTCCTCGCAGACGGCGCGGACCGCATCCCGCAAGGCGCCATGCTCACCGCGCTCCTCGTCGAGCAAAACCCGCAACCTGGCAAGGTCCTCTGCAGGAGCCGATCAAAGAAACCTCACCAAGTTAAAGGAAACGAAACACCAACAGCACGGAAATACAGAAGCAGAAAGAGCCTCACCGTCGGCCTTGGCCTTCAGCTCGCGTTCCCGGGCGACACTGAGGGACACGGCAGTCTGGAGCCCGTCCACCTGCAAACGGAATTGGTCGCGTTCCGCCCGAAGGGCTGCATTCTCCCCCCTCAGCCGCGCCAGTTCCTCGGCGTCCCGGCGGGCCCGCTCGGTAGCAGCTGCTCTTAGCCCCTCGGCGTCATGGCGCGCCTTTTCCATAGCAGCCTGGAATTCCTCAAGGTCGAGGCGGGCCTTCTCCGCGACAGCCTGGAGCTTGGCCTCGGCACGCCGCGCCCCCTCTAGCGCCGCCTGCTCGCGCCCCTCCAGGTCGCGAACGGCCCCCTGGGCAGCACCGAGCTGCAGGGCCAGACCCCTGGAACGCTCCCTCTCGGTGTTGTAGTGCTCCCAGAGGTTCCGCTGCCGCCGGAGGAAGTCGGATTTCTCCAGGCTGGCCTCCTGAAGAGCCTGCAAAGTAACATGACGGTAAGACAAAAAAGTAAAAAGAAAAGAGCTCATCACCGAGCGGCAAAAACGAACATACCTGGTTGCCAGGGACTACGGTGTCGGCCAAAGCTCCCAACGCCGAGGTCAGCGCCGCCTGAGCCCGGGCGACGCCGCCATGCACCACCTGCCACTTATGCCACTCGGTGGCATCATCCAGCGCGTAGAGGCGCCGCAGCGGGTCGTCGCGGGACGTCCAGCGGAGGATGTGCCCTCTCCACGCCCCGGGGACGGAGGAAGCTGAGGGCGGAACAAGGCCCGACTCTGACGTCGTCGTCGACGACGACAGTACGACGCCAGAAACCCCCAGATCCGCCGGCGGCTCCGGCACCTGCACACCCGTCGCCACCACGGCCGCCGACGGCACCTCTGTGGGCACCTCCATCTCAGCCGCCGGAAGCACCCCCGTGGGAGCAACCGGGACGGAGACCTCGGCCTCCGACACCGGTGCCTTCACCGCCGCCACACCCTCGGGAGCCAGCGCCCCCTCTGCCTCCAACCTCGCCACGGCAGCGGGGGCATCCGCCCTGCCCACCGCCATCTCCGCCTCCTCCGCCTCGTCGGCGTCGAGGTCAATCACCTCCCCGGCTTGTGGGCCCGGAGGAATCGCGGCCCGAGCCGGAAGAACGACCGGTGGGGCCGCAGGCGGAGTGGGGCCCGCTCCCCCTCCTGCGGCTGACCCCGCTGCCGTCCCGACGACCGGCTCCTCAGCGGCCACCTCCGCCGGGGGACCTTCGGCCACGCCAGGAACCCCGCCAGTCGCCGCTGGCGGGGTGGCGGCCCGTCCCCCGGAGGAGGACGACGACCGCAGCATCTTCTTGGGCGCCAGCCGCAGGCTGACGCCACGGGGAGAAGCGCTGCAACGTCGACGGATAGGCGTCAAACAGAAACATATGAAAGGAGAAAGAAAAGATGACGTGCAGAGAGAGTCAACTTACGCCCTCGAAGCGCAGGGGCGGCGTGCGCGCTTCGACTCGGAGCCAGACGCCGACCCCGGGGCGTCTGGCAGTGGCCGCTTGTCGCCGCCCCGTTGCCCCCCGCCAGCAGGCACGGCGGCGGGGGCAGCCCCCACGGATCCCCGAGGAACCCCCCGAGCGGACTCCTGGGGGCGCCCCGCGCCGGACCCGAGACTGCGGTAGGGGCGGGCTCTGAAGGCCCCTGAGGGACGCTTCGGCTCGGCGCCGGGGCGACATCCCTCGCCGGCACCAAAGGAGCACCCCGCGCCTGCTCCTGGGGGGTGCCCTGGGACGACCCTGAAGGGGCGCCCCGCGTCCCTCTCTGGGGAGGATCCTGAGCCGACCCCCGGGGGACGCCCTGCGTCGCCCCCTGAGGAGCGGTCCGCGCAGGCTCCTGGAGCACGCGCTGCGCCGGCCCCTGAGGCACGGCCCCAGGACCGGGGGGAGCCGGATCCCGCACGGGCGCTCCCGCCGCCACACCCCCTGCCGCCGTCTGCGGAGGTGCGTCGCGAATCACTAAAGCCCCCGAACGGGGGGAAAACAATTCCACTTCCTCCTCCTCCTCCTCCTCTTCTTCTTCCTCTTCTTCTTCATCGTCGTCGTCGTCGTCAGACACGACCGCCCCTCTCCGCCGCCGTCGGTACTCCTTGGCGGCCCTCTGCCGCCGCTTCTCCGTCTCCTTGTCCTTGCGGCGTTTGTCCTTCTCCGCCTGAAGACGGTTGAGAGCCCTCCGTGCGGCATCCTCCGGCACCGGCGGGAGAGAGTCCTTAACCCGGGTCAGCGAGCCCTGTGAGGCGAAAAAGAGGATCCACATCGGAACAACGAGACGGCAGAACATCAGGGGGGAGAAGTAGTGACCCAGACGCCTTACCAGGTCCACGAAGCCCTGCTCCGGGCGCATCGGCGGGTGCCCGGGGACCGGGTACTCGACATCCTTGTCCTCCAGCGCCTCCCGGAGCCGTTGCTGGATCTCGGAGGCGGCGAGCGCGCCTATCGCCAGGACGGTGCCCTCGGGCGGCATGTCAGGGGTCATGACGCCAAGGGGCCGGATCCGGAGCATCAGCGGCGCCACCTGCCGGGCGTGGTATGCGCCGATGACACCGGCACCAGTGAGTCCCTCCCGCTTCAATTGCCCGATGGCTTGCAGGAGGTCGGAGATCTTCTTCTTCTCCTTCTCCACCGGCCCGTACGCCCACACGTCGGGCGCCGCGTCGATAGTACGGCCGGTGAACGTCGGCAGGGGGGAGTTCGGGTAGTTCTTCACGTAGAACCACTGGTTGTGCCACCCCTTATGGGACACAGAGGTCTTCACCGTCATATATTCCTTGGAGCGAGTATGACGGAGGTGGATGCCGGCACACCCAATCGGCACCAGAGGCGACTGTTGCTGGCTTCCGGCCTTCCCGGTCTTCTGGTAGAGGCTCACCGTGAAGAAGTACTTCCACAGCTCGAAGTGGGGCTCAATCCCCAGGAATCCCTCGCACAACGCGACGAACGCCGCAATGTGCTGGATCCCGTTGGGGTTGAGGTGCTGGAGCTCGAGCCCGTAGTAGTGGAGCAGCCCGTGGAAGAAACGGCTTGGAGGGGAGGCGAATCCCCGCTCGTGGAAATGGGCGAAGGAGACGACGTAGCCGGCGGGCGGCGACGGAACCTGCTCCGTCTCCGGCAGCCTCCACTCGTCCGCCGCCGTCCTCTCGCAGAGGAGCCCCTTCCGCACCAGACCTTCGGCGCGCTTGGCAGTGAAGTGGGAGACTCCCCAGGAAGCCATCACCAAAGAAGGAAGAAGACCGACGAAGACGAAGACGAAACGCGCGGCGAATGGCAACGGGAACAAGGAAAACAAAGCGAGCGCAGGAGAGCTAGGAAGGCAAGAAGGCTTGAGCGTGAAAGGAGAGGAACCAGAGCAGCGTGTTCCAGCTTTTATAGGAAGAGTACCGGGGAAGCCAAACCGACGCCCCGGCCGCCATAAATGCGGCGCCAGGTACGCCCCTGCCACGCCCGTTTCCTTTCGAAAATCGCGCGCACGATCAGCCGCGAAAAAACATCCTATCTTCCTCGATCCGCGGGACAGCGCTTCCATAACTCCACTCCCCGGGCTCCGCGCCCATGACGCTCCGCACGATCGGCCCTGGCACATCAGCCGCCCCGCTCCGGTCCAACGCCCACAGGGAGGTAAGAAAGGGATACGGGGCTGAAAACGCCCCTACGGCCCAATACGGTCCAGGAGTTCGAAAACTGGCCCAACACGGGTTCGACAGTTGCCCCAGGACATCCCCGAGCAAGGGGTGAGAAGGGACGGGCCCGCTAGTGGCCAACACCCAGGCGAGCAAACGCCAAGGGCGCCCCAACCTCATATTCGAGTCCCGCTCAGTATAAAGTTCATGGTTTTTCCACGGGGAAAGGCAATGAGCCCTCAGGTCCAATCGAACAGATCCGAGAACTATATGAACTGACTGGCGGGAAATTGGAGTACGCCACCAGCTTGGCCCGAGCCGGACCCCCCCGAACGGGGACCGGGACTCCACTCGAACTTACCCGTTTGCAGCTCAAACGAGCACCACGGTTCGTCCTACGCGGATAACGTGGCCCGGCTCAACCCCTCCGTCCTAGCAAACGGACGCTTGAGGGGCAACGATCAAAAAGTCGACCTGGCCTACCGATCGGTTTCCTGCAACGAGCAGGAGCTCGGGGGTTAGCCTCGCAAAAAACTACCACACGTGTGGTCACAAACTGACAGGTTCTCTCGAGCATGGCGAATAATGGAACAAGCACGCCATGATACAGGAACCGACGGCAAACAAGCGAAAGGAGCCTCCGGAGGAGCACTCCTGCTCCACCACAGGCTCGGGGGCTACTGTTGGGGGGAAATATTAAACGACCCCCTAACACGCAGCTTAAAGAAACAAACATGAAGGCCCAGGCCCACCGAAGCGTGATCAAGTCTCCGCCTCGCCCGACCCCAGCGTCAGGATCGGGAACGCCCGACCTCCCTCCGCAAGGTCTCCGCCTCGACCGACTGCGCCCCCAGGGTCGGGAGCCCCCGACCCTGTACCACGAAGGTTCCGCCTCGCCCGACCCCGAGCGAAGGAGTCGGGCACGTTGAGGCCCACGGGTCAGAATCCTCCTCGGATACGTTCCGTATAGACAAGACAAATCCGGTGGGGCCCCCCGTCGGACTCACCATAAATGCGCCGCAGAGAAGGCAGGGCGCAGGGCGACCGCGCCCCCCACGCAACCCGGCGCAAGTACCCGCGCACGGCCATCCCGTACGAGCTACAGTACTGACGGCCAGCTCCTATTCGTCGCAAAGCACTCATGACCTGCGGCGACCGGAGCGAAGCAAGGAGCGGCCCCGTCCTCGGGTCCCGCACGCCCTCGGGCCCCGCGCCAACGGCAGTACAGGCGTAAAACTCCCCCTCTCTACAAGCTATCACCAGAGCGGCGGTATCCACCGTCCTCCCTAACGGACGGCAGGGTGATGACGAAACCCCCTCATCATGATCTATCCTGATACCTACGAACGTCGAAGTAGCTACCTGCGAGGAGCTGCAACACTTGGCATCCGGCGGCCACCCCTTCGAGCATGCACGACGGCACGCGTTCAGGGTCGGCAGGACGTCGGGCGCCATGGGCCCCTGCCCTCCTTCCCACCAGACCTTTTTTACCATCTCACTCTTTACCTTTTATCTGATCCCAATTGTAACTCCGGCCGGCCCCTTGCGATATAAAAGGGGAACCTAGAGCCGGGGGGAAAGGGGGATCGATCGGCAGACCAAGAGATCAACACTTCTCCTAAGAACACGAAAAAGAAAAAGAGACCTGGGACCAGTCCCTCTCTCGCCTGTCTGTAACCCCCTACTACAGAATCCCCGCGCGGGCAACACGAACATCCCCGATACTGGACGTAGGGCTCCCTTTGCCCGAACCAGTCTAATCCGTGTCTCCCGTGCAACCATCTGAGGCTCACGCGCATAAAAGAAATTTACTAGTCTAAGTCCTGATCCGCTGATCTTGACAACGACACTAGATATATTTCACGATTTAACTGGCGTTATTCTTTTAGTTGTAGGCGACGTGCCAGTCGACGCGAGACGCTAGTGGTGACTTCATCAATCTCGAAGATTTGCCAGCTCAGTCTTTTAGAGGTGCTCGTAGGGGTAGGATTGCATGCGCGTGTTCGTAGAAGTAAGTGTGCATGCGTATATACGAGCGTTTACGTTTGTACCGTGTAATTCGTAAAAAAATCAATACGTGAGACAAGTGGGGGAATGTAAGAATAATTTGTTCAAAAGTGTGGCTCATGTAATTTAATGAGTTAATTCCAATTAGCGTTCTAGTGTGATACATGGTTGCTAGATTGAAAGATGTAGAATTATTGGGTTTAAGTACCCTCTTCTCTCCCTTCGAACTTATAAATTTTTTTTTCCTATAGCTGGGATAACCGAAAAAGTTCACAGAGGAGTATTTTGGTAACTTCACAATTCACAAACATTTATATTGACTGAACCTGCACGTAGCTAAAACACTAGCCGGACTGAGCATGCATTTAACTCTTCCTAGGCAAATTAAATGTTGGATGAGGTCATATATTTTATCGAAAATTATGCACCTGACAGTGACGCGAAGAGTGTACTAGGACATCACTTTTGTACGGACGGTCAGCCAGGCGATAGCAACAGAGAATCAGCATCATCAGTCCTGTCCTCGTCGCAACCATGTCCTCGTCGCAACCATAAACGAACAGGGGCGAACGGGGTCTTCGTCTTCCGCGGTTTGCTGCAAATGCTACGTCTCGATAGACGCACTGCTACTTCAGCAGCAGTTCACTCCTCGAATACCAGAGACAGTTGGATTGAGGGTGTTAAAGTTTAACACCCAGTTTTAACACTTTTTAACACTTTGAGATCCAAACAGATGTGTTAAAACTTAGGTGTTAAAGTTTAACACCCAAAAAACTTTAACACCTCAAGGGGGTGTTAAAAGTTGTTAAACTTGTTAAAAGTAGTCCCCCTCTTCACTTTTTCCCACCATTGCCCCCTTCTCTCTCCTCCCTCTCTCTCCGCCAGCCATAAATGAGGGGGCAATAGAGTCATTTCCCATCAAAGGTGTTAAAGTTTAACACACCATCCAAACACCCCAATGTGTTAAACTTTAGCACTCCATTTGAGAGTGTTAAAATTTTAACACTTGTTAAACTTTAACATGAGGTATCCAAACAGGCCCTAAATTTTAGCAAATTTTAGGCTAGTAGCAATACTAAAAATTTAAAGTACATCTAATAACACTTTTTAATCTGATGAATTATCGAGTAAAATTAGGGGGTGTTTGGTTCCACCTTACTAAACTTACCAAACACCCTTGCTAAATTTAGTCCTAAATTTACCAAACACCCCTACTAAACTTTGGTTGCTAAACTTTAGCCCATAAGCAACCTTTTGGTTGCTAAACCTTATTAAAAGGTGGGGTGGACACCCTTTGCCCCCATTAATGCCTGTCTGGATACCCCCTCTCTCATTAAGGGCAAATAGGTCATTGTCCATCTCATTAAATGCTGTTTAGCTCAGGGAACCAAACAATCATGACTAAAGTTTAGCAACAACACTTTAGCAACTTTTAGCCCCTAAAGTTTAGCAAAGGTATCCAAATAGACCCTTAATTATATTTGCACGATTGCTTTCTTAATTAGCAAGTCTAGCTCGGACGTCGATGATGGGAGTAAACGATCGATTCGTTAACTGAGCTAGAAGATATTACGAGGACGATGGTCTGAAAGTTATATAAATAATTTTTTGGGATAAATTTTGAAAGTTAAATGAAATGGGACTGAGGGTGTGGGACTGAGGGAGTAGTTCACACCTCAATCAGTCGTCATCTTGCTAAGCATCGTTCACACACAGATCGATCGGGAGCTGATCACAGTACTCGTACGCTAGCCATGCACGCGGCGATCCTCTTCGTGGCGCTGACCGCACTCGGCGGAGGCGGCTGCGTCCCGAGCGAGCGCGCCGCGCTCCTCGACGTGAGGCGCGGCTTCACCGGCGACCCGGACGGCGCGCTCTCCTCGTGGACGGGCCTGGACACCGACTGCTGCCGGTGGCGCGGCGTCGTCTGCGACAACGCCACGGGCCGCGTGGCGGAGCTCCGGCTCTGCAACGCGCTCGCCGACGCCGGCAGCACGGGCCTCAGCGGCAAGATAAGCCCCGCGGTCCTCCGCCTCCCGCGGGTCGCGCACCTGGACCTCAGCGGCTCAGCCACAACAGCTTCAGCCGCGGCGGCGTGGCGTCGCCGTCGCCGCCGCTCCCGCGGTTCATCGGTGCGCTCTCCACCCTCCGGTACCTCAACCTCTCCAACACGTACGTCACCGGCGAGGTCCCGCCGCAGCTCGGGAACCTGTCAGCGCTGGTTACTCTCGACCTCAGCTACCTCGCCGGCCTCTACTCCGCCGACCTCTCCTGGCTCGCCGGCCTGACCTCGCTGGAGTACCTCGACATGGGGTCGGTGAACCTCAACGCGTCCGTCGGCTGGGCGCGCGACGTCAACACCCTCCCGTCCCTGGGCGTCCTATCCCTGCCGTTGTGCGAGCTGACGATGACGCCGCCGGCGAACCTGACACGGCTCCAGCGTCTCGACCTCTCCTCGAACGCAATCAACGCCTCGACCGCCGAAGACGCCTGGTTGTGGCACGTGCCGACCCTCACCTACCTCGACCTCTCCGGCAACTCGCTGTCCAGCCCGTTCCCGGACGCCATCGGCAACATGACGGGTCTCCAGGTGCTCGACCTCAACGGCAACGCCATGGCCGGCATGATCCCGGCGACGCTACAGCACCTCTGCCTCCTGCAGGTCCTGGACATGACGGTGAACCAGATCTCCGGCGACATGTCGGACTTCATGGCTCGGCTCCCTCGCTGCGCGCTGGGGCACCTCCGGGTCCTGCAGCTGTCGGCGGCCAACGTATCCGGGCGTCTGCCGGAGTGGATCGGTGACATGTCTCAGCTGACATATCTTGATCTCTCCTTCAACAATCTAGCAGGAAAGATACCCCAAGGAATCGGCAAGCTCTCAAAGCTCACCAGGCTCTTCCTGAACAAGAACAGCCTGAATGGCAGCTTGTCGGAAGCCCACTTGTGGATCCAGTGAGCTTGGAGTGGATCGATTTGTCGCATAACTCAATGTCGATGGAGATCAGGCCTACCTGGAAGCCTCCTTGCAAATTGGTCTATGCTTACTTCCCTGATGTCAGGATGGGACCTCAGTTCCCAGCATGGATCAGGCACCAGCCAGAGATCAGGTACCTTGACATCTCTCATTCAGGTATAGTGGACACACTGCCACGGTGGTTTTGGAAGTCATTTGCAGATGCAGTTTACCTGAACATCTCGGTGAACCAGATCAGTGGAAGGTTGCCATCTTCTCTGAGATTTATGAACTCTTCGCTTGCGATATATCTCGGAGCGAATAACCTCACTGGTTCTGTGCCATTGTTACCAGAGAAGCTGCTTGTGTTGGATCTCTCAAGGAACTCCTTATCTGGCCCAATTCCATCAGAGTTTGGAGCCCCTGAATTAGTGGAGCTGGATGTCTCCTCCAATAGGATCAACGGAACAGTGCCTGAATCTCTCTGTCAGTTTCCAAACTTAATGCATCTGGATGTATCCAACAACGATCTGCTTTAGGGGGAGATCCGGAAAAAGCGGATCAGCCCCCGCGTCACCCCTCACGGGAGGCACCTCCAGCGTCCGCGCCGCCGGGCCTCCACCAGTGCTTTCACCTCGTCGTCGCCGGAGCGCGCCGCCGGAAGTCCGGTGGTCGCTAGGAAGGCGACAGCGAGGTCTCTCCTCCTCTCCCTTCACTACCTCGATGACGAGCCTGCCGGCCCTGCGGGGGCCTGGCGCGGAGCGGGTGACGGCGCCTGCGACCACGCTCGCAGCAGGGCGGCGACGCCCTCGCCGGTCCTCCGCGGCGCGAGCCTCCTCAGTTCCCGTCCCTAGAACGGGGGCGGCAGGGCCACATCCACGACGCAGCGACGCCGTCGTCAGCTTCGCGGGGTCCGCCTCCGCGGCGGTGACGCTGCACCGCAGCACGCCGTTCCGGGTGCTCCTGCACGCGACGGACGCGAGCGTCTTTCTGCTCAACGGCGGCGACGTCCCCTCCGGGCGGTCGCTGTCCGTGGTCTGCGTCGGCCCGCGCCCCTGCTTCTGCCTCCAATGCTCGGTTGGATCTGCTTAACCTTACCGGGGAAGGATGGATTCATTCACGAACCGCGTACTCGCAACCAAGTGCTCATGACCTCGCCACGCGGCAGGTGTGGTATGGGACGTATTTCGTCAATGTCAAGGTTGGTAGTGCTTCAGCCTCCGATGATCCGTGGTGACGTAATATGAGACGTGTTCCGTCGACCCTTGGGGCTATGTTGTGCTAGGCTAAAGTATGATGGCGAAAATTGTGCTAGCCTTGGCCAGCTTCGATGGTGATAATGCCTTTGAGCACCGTTTTACCTCTTGAGGGCGCTGTCAATTTGTCTCGAGCCCACCCATCACCAAATCTCCATGTGAAAACTTTATCCTAGCGGGCAGCGGTGGTAGCAACTATCGTTGTTTCCTCGGTGGAGGCGTCGTTTCGGAGATTTTGAGTGGTGGTGTACTTCATGCGGATATTGTAGTTGTCCAACTTAGATTCTTCAATAGCAACCGGTATCTTGCTCGTCCCTAATGAAGTGTGGATAGTTTAGTTTTGCTGCGATCTTGAGCCTGTGTTCAGAGAATCAATCAGCAGATGGAGTTGCCACTCTTCTTCGTTGTTGGATTGGCTGATGCTTTAGTTTCAATTTCACTCATTGAGTAGAAGTCGTTTCATTTGAAGGAGACTTTACGAAACAAGATGTATATGGAGATTACTTAAGTAGTTAGTTTGTCAGAGAATTTGAGTTGTATTTTCTTATTTTGTTATTTCTCTTTAGTACATCAGATTTTGGCTACATGTTTTTTTTGAAACATGCTGATGTTTTGGCTACATGTTTTTTTTGAAACATGTACCCTTATGTAATCTTTGTGGTTTGAAGCTGGAATATCGTCTTACATTATTAAGAAAATAAGGTGCTGAAATGTGTCGTCCAATGGCATTCCTTATGTAATCTTTGTGGTTTGAAGTTGGAATATCATCTTCCATTATTAAGATGCTGAAATGTGTCGTCCAATGGCCTTGGTCTTACTACTCTCATCTTGTACAACAACAATCTTTCAGGGGAATTCCCAGTGTTCCTGAAACACTGCAAGGACATGACATTCCTTGATCTAGCTCAGAACATGTTCTCCGGGATCCTACCGGAGTGGATCGGGAGCAAATTGCCATCCTTGACGCATCTTCGGTTGAGATCAAACATGTTCACTGGTAACATCCCTACTCAGCTTGCAGAGCTTGGTGATCTGCAGCTCTTGGACCTAGCCGACAACAGGATATCAGGCTACATACCTAGTTCTCTTGGAAACATGACCGGCATGACTCAAGAACACCCCCACTTGTTCTGAAGCCATTGACAGGCTACGGCGCATCGGGGAACGATCGGATTGTGGACAGCCTTCCAATTGTGACAAAGGGACAAGATCGTGGGGTTATCTACATGGTGAGCCTTGATCTTTCGGACAATGTTCTCGACGGAGAGATCCCGGAGGAGCTTTCTGCTCTCACAGGATTGGTGAACCTGAACTTGTCCAGGAACCACTTGACTGGGACAGTCCCATGGTACATTGGTGCTATCAAGAAGCTCGAGTCCCTCGGCTTGTCGAAGAACATGCTCTCCGGTGGTATTCCATCTAGTCTATCAGACTTGACTCACTGAGCCATCTGAACATGTCCTGGAACAATCTGTCGGGGAGGATACCTCAAGGGAACCAGCTCCAATCACTTGCCAATCCAGCATACATCTACACTGGCAATGCCGGTCTCTGCGGGCCGCCTCTGTTGAAGAATTGTTCCTCTGGAGACGATGATGGTGTTCAGGCTCCTCTCCATGGAGAGAAAGGTTTACCGAAGATTGTGTTCTTTTACCTTGGACTGGCTGTAGGATTCGTGGTGGGGCTTTGGCTGGTGTTCTGCTCCTTGCTGTTTGTGAAGACGTGGAGATTTGCGTATTTTCGGGCCATTGATAAGACGTATGATATTGTGTATGTTTTTGTTGTTGTAAGGTTGTCGAGTCGTGGTGCGAAGGAAAGCACTACGAGCTAAGCAGATTATTTACTGCACACGTGAAACGATCATATATGTTGTAACATTGTAAATTAATTCTTGTCTTTGTCTGCAATATAAACGTAGTTCAAGTTTGCAGCATCCTCACTGACCCGCTCCTGCTCTGGTTCCTCGCTGTCTGTGATGTAAATTAGCTTCTCGTGCTCCTCCTCCCCCTTTCTGTCAGTCCTGCTTTTCCCGGCTTCGCCGTGTAAGACCTTGGCCTGGGGCCATCCTTGATCAATGAAAATTCAGTGGGCTACTTCCCTCCCCTCCC